>NC_057740.1:2123321-2171057 GCF_004010195.1 Chiloscyllium plagiosum
ATAGGGCAAGCCAGACAAAGAACAGCCAGGGAATTCCTAGAAGCATGGCACTCATCCACAAACTCCATCAACAAACACATCGACCTGGACCCAATATACCAGCCACTACAGCGGACAGCTGAAACTGACAACCGGAAGCGGCAGGGACAGGCCACTATAAATGCCGGAGGAAACACCACAGAAGCGCTTCACAGGAGGCTCCCAAGCACTGTGGATGTCACCTAGACAGGGGATGAAACGTTTGCAACAAAAACTTCCAGCTCGGCGAACAGAACCACAACAATACTCCCCACTTGTCTGGATGAGCTCCAACAATTCTCGAGAAGCTTGTTACCTTTCAGGTCAAAGCAGCCCATTTGATTGGCCACACATCCACTCTCTACACTCCTGATGCTCAGTAGTGGCAGAAATTCACGAGGGATCCTTAGACAGCACCTTCCAAACCTTGACCACTACTATCGAGAATGACAAAGGCAGCAGATGTATGGCAACACCACCACCTTCAAGTTCCCCTCCAAGCTATTCACCATTCTGACTTGGAAATAGATTGCTGCTCCATCAGTGTCAGTGGGTCAAAAGCTGTAATTTCCCTCCATAGTAGCATTGTGGGTCTACCTACAGCATATGGACTGCAGCTGTTTGAGAAGGCAGCTCATCATAACCTTCTCGAGGGCAACTAGGGATAGGGAATAAATGTTGGCCAAGTTAGTAACACTCATTTCATGAATGAATTTAGAAGAAAATTAGTGATTTCACCTCTATAGTCTTGTGTGGCAGGGAATTCCACAGGTTGACCACCCTCTGTGTGAAGGGATATCTCCTTATTCCAGTTTGAAATGACCAATGCGCATTCTGTAACAACTTGTTCAGGATCTCCCTCATCTAGTGGAAACATACTGGCATTGGAGGTAGCCCATAAAAGGTTCATTTGGTTGATCCCAGATATCAAGGGATTTTTGAAGAGGAAAAGTTGAGTACGTTGGATTTGTACACATTGGAGATTTCAAGGAGGGCTCAAAATGCTAACCCAGCTTGCTTTCCACAGATGCTGCCAGACTTTCTGATGTTCTCCAGACTTTTTGTTTCAGTTAAATTTGACTCTATGACTCTAATTCTTTGGGGACTTGCCAGGGTAAATACTAGGAGATTGTTTTCCCTTGTGGGAGAGTCTAGGACCAGGCAGTATAATCTGAGAATCAGGAATCATTAAGTATGTTCAAGGCTGAGATAGAGAGATTTTTCATCAGTAGGGGAATTAAGGATTGTGGGGATAAGGCAAGGAACTGGACTTGAGATTATCAAATCAGCCATGATTCCATTGAGTGGTGGAGCAGACTTGAATGGCTGTTTCTATGGTCTTACAAACAATGATTGAATCTTTGGTCTTTTTCTTCAGTTGATTGATTAATAGCAAACTGTATCTGAAGTAACAAGAATCTGAATTTATAACAAATATATTTCAAAATTAGTAGCTTGTAAAGGTATTACTGATGTGGCAATACAGATTACATGTAGATAATACGGTAAACACAGTATTTGAACGAATATGGCACCAAACTGGAGTCAATGGGAATCAGGGAGAGAGCACTCTGTGTAATGTTAAAGGATTAAATTGGACTATCTCCTCTAGACATTAATATAATATTAAAGAGTTAAATTGTACTGTCTTCCTCCAGAAGCTGAACATTCTGGAAGGGGGTGGAGACGATATTCATGCAGGAATGTGGGTGACTTCCACTTCATTTAGGCAGTCATTTACTACTAATCTCCTACTATTATCAAATTAAACTCTCATTCAGTCCCTTCCATTCAGAAATACTTTCATAGCCATCCCCCAGTCAATCAGGTTCACTTGTGGGAACATCCCTGATACTGAAGCATATCACACCTACATTGTCTGGGGAAATAGCGGAGCCAGAACTCGTTTGCAGGGCCATCCCAAAGCTAGGACGTATCACACCTACATTATCTTGGGGAATCACGGATTCAGGAAATCGACTGCATAACGATTCCCCAGGGTTAGGACATTTACATTTACATGATCTCTGAGGATGATCTCAGAGATTGTACCTAGGGTGACATGTGGTCATGAGGGAGAGTGGCCAGAGTACCTGTAAGCATTACCAACTGACCTGTATAAAGGGGATGTGTTTTCTTTGTTCAGGGCCTCATTTTTGATTCGACTTCCCATGACCAGTGAAGTGTGTCAGAGGGGTCACCTAGCTTGTACAAGCTTTAATAAGCTTTAACTGTTTGCAGAGGTTGGTGTGTGCGAATTGCATCTAATGTGTGAAACGTCAGGAAAAGAATCAAACATCTTTTGGTTGCAGACATACCTGGCACAAAAGAAGATGGTTGTGATTGTTGCAAGTCAGTAATGTCAGCCCCAAAACATCATTGTCCAAATCTTGTTGTGTTTGACCATGGACTGCTTCAGTATCTGAGGAGTTGTGAATGGTGCGGAACATTGTGCAGTCATCAGCGAACATCCCCAATTCTGAGCTTATGATGGAGCAAAGATCATTGGTGAAGCAGCTGAAGATGTTTAGGTGTAGGACACTACCCTGAGGAACCCCTACAGAGATATCCTGGAGCTGAGATGACTGACCTCAAACGAGCATCTTCCTTTGTGCTGGATCTGACTCTAACCAGGGGAGAGATAACCCTCTGATTCCCATTGATTCCAGTTTTGCTAGAGCTCCTTGGATGCCAAGAGCAGTCACTCTCAACGCACCTAAAACAATAAAATTCTCTTCTCATCTCAGTGCAGTTAGTAAGTAAATTGCACCTTGAGGTGGAAACCCTTCAG
Source organism: Chiloscyllium plagiosum (assembly GCF_004010195.1). NCBI lineage: Eukaryota > Metazoa > Chordata > Chondrichthyes > Orectolobiformes > Hemiscylliidae > Chiloscyllium > Chiloscyllium plagiosum. The sequence goes on from NC_057740.1 coordinate 2,126,131, forward strand.
AATTGCAATGGTACAGATTAATCTCCTGGACAAATCTCTGAGCAGTCTGGTCTTTTACAAGAATACAACCAGAAGGCGCTGGAGAAAATCAGCAGGTCTGGCAGCATCTGAGGAGACATCTTAAGTCCAATATGACTTCTTCAGAACTGAAGCGGGAAATGTGATGGGTTTTCTGCTCTTGAAAGGGGAAATTGGACAGGACTTGACAAAGGAAAGTCATTCCTGATGAAGAGTTTATGCCCGAAACGTCAATTCTCCTGCTCCTCGGATACTGCCTGACTCGCTGTGCTTTTCCGGCACCACACTCTCAACTCTGATCTCCAGCATCTGCAGTACTCACTTTCTCCCAAAAGGAAAGTCAGGGAAAGGTTAGAGATTAGTGGAGACCAGAAATCAAAGGTGTGATTGAATGGTAATTGTCACAGTGAAGTCACAGTAGATAATGGTAGGTTAAAGGTCAGCTCCAACTGAAACACAAAAGCAGGATAGAGCACCATGGAGAAGCTAAAGCATGAAAATGCAGGCCACTGTTCATAACCTGAATTTGTTAAACCAACAAGGTTGATGTGAAATTTGAATTCAATAAAAATCTGGAATGGAAAGCTAGCCTGAAAAATACATAAAACTATTAATCAATTTTGTAAAAACCCACTTGGTTCACTAATGTACTTCAGGGAAGGAGATTTGTCATCCTTACCTGATCAAGCCTACAAGTGACTCCAGATCCACAGCAGTAAAGTTGACTCTTAACTGCCCTCGATGAAATTTGGAATGGGCAATAAATGCTAGCCCAGCCAGTGGTAACACATCCTGTGAACAAATAAAGAGGTTCATCCGGAAGGTTGTAAGTACCAACATTGAAAATATGGTGTTGTTCCTCCATGTAGTACTGGACTTCATTGGAGCAGGCTGAGGACAGAAATGTGACGAAACAGCAAGATGGTGCATTGAAACAGCAGGAAACTGGGAGGTTGAGGCCATTCTTACACACTGAGTGGAGACATTCTACAAACCTGTTACCAAGGCTGGTGTTCTGGTCTGTGCAGTGTACAGGAGACTGCATTGTAAGCAGCAAACATAGTAGACTAGATTGAAAGAAGTAAATCATTGAAAGAAGTGGCTGAGCCTCAGACAATGGGGAGGTAGGAGGTAAAGGGCAAATGTTTTACATCCTGAGATTTCACAGGAAGGGGTTGTGGGAAGGGAATATGAGGTGTTGGGAGTGATGGAGGAATGGACCCTGAAGACATGGGCAGGGAGTGAATACGTGCTCGGGTGGTGGAATCCCTCTCGATGTAGCAAAAACAGCAGAGGTTGATCTTTTGAAAAAAGAGACTGGTGGGGTGTGGAAAGTGAGGAAAGAGAAAATCTATCATGGTCCTGGGAGAGAGGAGAAGGAGTGAGGATAGAATTGCAGAGAAGTGAGAGAAAATCCTCACTTAAGAGGAAACGATGACATATCATAATCATTATGAAAGGTAACATCACTGGAATAGATGTGACAGTGAAGGAGACACGAGGAAAATGAAATTAAGCCGCTACAGGAAGCAGGATGTGAGGAGTTGTAGGTGAAATAACATGGATGACTTGTCCTGGTGTCACTTTCTGGTCATTGTCCGGAAAAGAAAAATTGATCAATTGTTCTTCTAACCTTTGTCTCATTTTCACTGTCCATCTCTGACTCTTCTCTTCTTTTCTCGACTTCTCTGCCTCCATTCCAGAGATAGGCCATTTAGTAAATATACATTCCAAACCCACTAGCTCCCACAGTTACCATAGCTGCACCATTTCACACCCTGCCTCCTGTAAAGATTAAATTTCATCTCCCAGTTGATACTATTATTGATAGCAGTGATATTAACTTGTCTTCTTTTTCCTCAACCAATGATAATTCCCCCCACAGCCATGCACGCCACCCATCATAGAAGTGGCATGGCTCAGGTCTGACCCATTCCTTGCACTTCTGCCCGTACTCCTCCTCCTTCAGAACCAGAATAGGATTCACCTTACCTCACCTTCTCTCCACCAGCCTCTCTATTCAAAAGATCATCCACGTCCACCACCTCTGGGTGTTCAAGGCCCTAAATGTTCCTTCTAGGTGTTTTACTCGCACTTCCTTAAAATTGCAACATTTAAAAGGCATCTGGATGGTATATGAATAGGAAGGGTTTGGAGGGATATGGGCCGGGTGCTGGCAGGTGGGACTAGATTGGGTTGGGATATCTGGTCAGCATGGATGAGTTGGAGCGAAGGGTAGTTTCTCTTTCCACAGATCCTGTTGAGCTTCTCCAGCACTTCCTGTTTTATTTTAGATCTCCACACACTTGATATTTCAGTTTTATTTTAATATGTTTCGGGTGGACGCTAGTGAAGTGTAGCATCGTGAGGTTATCTGTGGGTTTGTGGTAGCATGAGGTGCTGAGGTGCCCATCCTTGATGGAGATGCATGTATCCAAAAATGAGACAGATAGTAGAGAGTAGTCCATGATGAGTTTGATGGTGGGATGAAACCCATTGATATCCCTGTGTAATTTTTTCAGTGACTCATCACCATGGGTCCAGAGGAAGAAAATGTCATCAATGTACCTGGTGTATAGAGTTGATTGGAGGTCCTGCATAGAGAAGAAGTTTTGTTTGAAACTGTAATGACCTCCTCAGGAGACAGACATGCGCTGCAACCGACAGGGTACCCTTCATTTTCCAGTACTTCCCAGGAGTCGAAAAAGTTACGCCATGTTCTTCGCAGCCTGCAACACATTATCAATGAGGATAAGCACTTCGCCAAGACCCTCCCCATCCTTCCACGTCTTGCCTTTAAACAACCACCAAACCTCAAACAGATCACTGTTCGAGCAAACTGCCTGGCTTTCAGGACAACACCATACAACCTTGTCACAGTAGATGCTGCAAGACATGTCAGAGTGTTGACATGGATAACCACCATTACGCTTGGGGACACCTCCCACCATTGGATACTCTGGAGGCAGGAAACATGTTTCTGCTGATGGGTGAGTGCCGAACCAGAGGACACAGCTTAAAAATATGGGGTAGACCATTTAGGACAGAGATGAGGAGAAACTTCTTCACCCAGAGAGTGGTGGCTGTGTGGAATGCTCTGCCCCAGAGGGCAGTGGAGGCCCAGTCTCTGGATTCATTTAAGAAAGAGTTGGATAGAGCTCTCAAGGATAGTGGAATCAAGGGTTATGGAGATAAGGCAGGAACAGGATACTGATTAAGGATGATCAGCCATGATCATATTGAATGGTGGTGCAGGCTCGAAGGGCAAAATGGCCTACTCCTGCACCTATTGTCTATTGTCTAATGTACATGGCAGGTACTCATGTGACTCAGCCAACGTTGTCTATCTCATATGCTGCATGCAAGGATGCCTGAGGCATGGTACATTGGCAAGACCAAACACAGGCTACGACAACAGATGAATGGATACCGCACAACAATCAACAGACAGGCGTGTTCCCTCCCAGTCAGAGAACACTTCAGCAGTCCGGGACATTCGACCTTTGGGTGACCGTCCTCCAAGGCATACTTCGGGACAGGCAACAACGCAAAGTGGCAAGCAGAGGCTGATAGCCAAGTTCAGTACTAATGGGGATCCCTCAACCAGGACCATGAGTTCATGTCACACTACAGGTGACCCGCTGCACTACACACACACATGCACACACACAGACGCACAATCACATACTCCTACAGACAGACATACACACTCCTACAGATCCATAAACTCACGCAGACCCTCTCTCACACACTCAGACATACACTCCCACAATCACATGCACACATGCACCCTCTCGCAGACTTATACCTCGTTACACTCACACACATACACACACTCTCTCACAGACACTCATAACACTCCACCCAATACACATACATCCACATGCACACATACACATATAACTTTGTGGGGTGAATTTGTACTTGCAGAATTACATTTTATTTTGCTCAAAAACTGCATCAATCCATGTAAGATTCTTTAAACCCGTTTTTTAGATTAGAATCAGTCTGAACATTGTGGCACAGACAGTCTCACACAGGGCACCTCACACCTTCAATGCATTATCTGGGCTGACATGGCACCAGTTGTTAAAGTTCACTTGAGAATGTAACTTTTAAAAAGTTCTGCAATTTACATATGAAAGAACTGAAACCAACATGTTCATTCTAAAAAAAATGAGAGGCTTAACAAACAATCCGGGTATTTTTCAATATATAATTTCAGTTACATCACACTAAACTTTTGCAATAAATTTTGTGTCTTATGACCTTACACTCCACAACCAGCTGATGAAGGAGCAGCGCTCTGAAAGCTAGTGCTTCCAAATAAACCTGTTGGACTATAACCTGTGTTATGTAATTTTTAACTTTGTACAGCCCAGTCCAACACCGGCATCTCCAAATCATTGGCCGTGATATTCTTGAGGATATGACAGGCCTATTGAAATACAAATTACATTTTCTGTTATAAAGAGAAGAGCTGTGTTTCATTTGATGCAGTAGAAAAATATTGAAAACCTTCTGCACTGTAGTTACGAGGGAGGAAAGTCTAATGTCAGAAAGTGCAAAGTGGTACAGATGGGTACAACCACCACATTTAAAGTCTTTTGGACAGGTCCATGGATAGGAAAGGTTTACAGGGGACGTGAGCCAAACGCAGGTACAGTATATAGGATTAGTTCAGTTTAGGAAACCAGGTCGGAATGAACCATGTGGGCCGAAGGGTCTGTTTCCGTGCATTAAGTGTGTGTTTTTGTGTTTTTAAACTTGTCCGTACAGGTTTATCTGTAGGTGGGCGAGGCTTTCCCCCCTACTCTTCCGGGGTTCGGTTAACGCCCCGATCTCACAGGAGTCCTGCTCAGAAAACTCTGCCGCATTTAGCAGCAGTTCCGAGTCTCCCTGCAGCGACGCTGCCTGAGCTGCTGAACATTTGCGGTGTTATCTGTTGTGCTTTAGTTTCAAGTTTCCATGATCTGCGGCATCTTGCTTCTGTTTAACAAAACGTGCATATTGAATTCGGGTTCAAAATTTGTGATCAGAATTTCTGGAGCCTCAGGCTCGCATCCTCTCCTCGTGACCCTCCAAAATTCGCACCCCTTCTTCCCCCCAACAACAGGCCAAGCAGGAGTGCGTGGAGGTATTTGCCTTCAGTGAAGGTTTGCACATTGACTAGGCTATACCTGATCACTGCTTCCTCTGCCTTTTTAGGGCTGTGTATGTCGTGTTTATTTCTGCTGCAGTTACACTCAGTCCCTGATTGGCTTGGATCAGACGTTGGCTGTGCAATTGTGTGCTGTGGTCCTGACGTCAAGGGGTTATTTGTGATCGCTGAGGAAGGGCCGGGGGTTGGGTTGGGGGCAGTTACACTGTCAACCGTGGCTGGGGAAAGGCAGATAGAGGGAAAGGCAGATAGATAGATATAGACAGAGAGAGAGAGAGAGAGAGAGATATCAGAGACCAGGAACTGGAGACGAGACTCAGAGGTATTGGGTCGAAGCAGCTATCGGAATCACACGCAGGAGCTGCAAACACCGAACTTCTTCAGTTATGGATATCCTGGCGGTGTTGAACCTGAGCGAAATCGCTCTTTATTTTTCTAAGATGTCCATGTTCCCGCTGTTTGACCTGGCTTATTACATCGTGTCCATTCTCTACCTAAAATACGAACCAGGTCTGTACATTTCACTCTGATTGCTGTAACTGAGGGCAGTGCGTACTGTATACAGTTTTGGTGATGGCACAAATGTTTTAATTTCGCGGTTTGAGCATCGTTTACAGCGCTGTGAATGCATGGGATTTGCGGTGTTTTAACCGGTTTGTCAATGCAAGGGGCGTTTTTCCGTGAACCCGAAAACGATGGGCCTTAAAAGGTATGACTCTGTTCTATTTACATTGTTGTTGATTAAAATAACTTCAGGGGAACAAGAGCAGTGATCCCAGAAACTGCAGGACGCTGGCCAGAGTCACTGAGTCGTGTCTTGCACGGAGTCCCTTTCCACATCGTGAATGGGATTTAGCTCCATCTACAACGAGAGCTGCTGCTAGAATTAAAAAAACAATTGTCTTTTCCTTCACCCAATTTCTTTCTTAAAACTGGAATCAAACTACTGTTGGATGGGGCATTTATGACACATTTGGGGATGGTGAGAATCTACAGAAATCTTCTGGATGTGTCAGGAGGAAAGAGTCCAAATGGAATTATCCGAGAATAGCTGCAGCTGTCTGGATTGTAGCTATCAATCCCCAGTAGAAGCAACGAGGCTACATAGTTATTCTTAATATAGATACGGGGAGCTTGACCTTCACATCTATCTCCTTACCGAACAGTTTCCAATTGGAAGAAAACCAAAAAAGGGAAATAAAGCAAATAGTATCAAGATTTGAAAGAGAAAATACATCTTAATGCTGCATGAATGTTGCTGATCAGACCGAATGTTGTAATTACCCTGGGGAAGGGCAGTCATTAAACAACAAATCAATTGAAACATTTGTTGATCAAATAGTAACACTGTTGATGTAAAAAGGCCCAAAATTCCCTGATCTGGACAGGTGCCATCCAAGTGCTAAATCTGCCTGTGTCATGCTCTAAGTGAGAGGGAAAATAGACAATCTGCTCAAAGGGGCAGTGCCAATGGAAGCATGATTGAAGCTTCTCATTCTTTCATATCTCCATGTCTGAGCACACGGCCCATCATCAAAAAATGCAGTATCGTTCAAGCCTTCTGTCTTTATCTTCAACACTTAAAGACATTGTTATTTATTTGTCAACTCTTTTATCCTCTAAGTGTGAAATGATAGACTTTGGGAGGGCAAATACAAAAAGCTAGTGTAGCTTACATTTGACAAGTTACAGCAGTAATGTTTCCCAAATGTTGTCCCACTGTGACCCATTTCAAAGCTTAAAAATCGTTGCACCCAACCCCTGAGGGAAATGTGAAAATGGGGCTGGGGAAAGTCACCGTGATAGTAAGGAGATTGTTGAATTGGGAGCACAACTGTTGGAACTTGATCAGATCTATGTTGTGGCCATTACTGCCTCTGAGCTTGGGTCATCTCATAATCCCACTTGGGGTTCTGCCTTCACTTTGGGAAACCTTGGAGATAGATAGAGGTGGGAAATTGAGACTAGTCTAGGTAGTAGTATAGTTTTGGCAGTACAGACTTGATGGGCCAAAGGGCCTCTGCTGCACTGCCTGATTCAATGACATTGATGTCCATTTACAAAAAGGTGGTCGGGCCAGTTGATAGGGTAATCAAAATGACATGGATTATTTGAGTTTGTAAATAAAGGGACCGAATATATAGGCTAAGAGATTTTTCTCAAATGTAAAACAGTGGCTAAAGCCTCACTGGAATATTATGGATAATTCTGAGCACCAGATTTCAAGAAAGATGTAAAGGGAATAGAAAAGGTATAGACCAGGATGAGGGGCATTTAATGTGAAGAGGCATTGGAAAGGTTAGGACTGTTCCTGTGCATAGAGAAGGTTAAGATATGATTTTCACTGAAACTTTAAAGAAACAATATTCCATCTGTCAAGCAGATTCTTACTGGGATTCAATGTTTGAAGAATGATCAGAACAGGAGATGAGCAAACATTTTTCATTTAGAGACTTGGGGTTTTTAAAATTATTCAATTGATGTGGATATCATTGGTAAGGCCAGCATGAATTGAGATCACTGAATATTAGGCCATTCCAGAGCCAACACCAGGTCTGGACTTACGTAGAGAGCAGGTAACAATGGCAAATTCCATCCCAAAACTATAATTTTTTTAATGTTTAATTCCAGATTTATTTGAGTTTAAATTTGAGTTACTGTGGTAAAATTTGAACTTATGTCCTCAGATTATTAGTGCAGAACTCTGGACTACTTACCTCACACCATAAAATAGACCTGTGTCCATTAGTTCATGTTTCCTCCTTTGTCTGTAACCCAAGCCATATTACTGCTGCCTCCCAAATGCACCCATTTAATGACCTAACCTAGTCTCAAACAGCCTTGTATCTATCAATACAATCTACTTAAAAGAACAGTTGGGTATACAACTATATTGAATCTATAAATTGCACTATATTAGTATTACAATCCATTCTTTTCTCAGACATCAAATCTCATTTGTCTCATTATCAGACTGAGAAGCAAACATACATTGGAGGACATTTCCTTAGTCTCTTTCCCCAGATGCTGATTTCTGAAAACTGAGTTGGCTACACACTTCCATAGTCTTACCAATTCTCTCTTTCAAACATTGTTTGAATCTTTGCCCATCAGCATTGGCTTTCAAGTATACTTTGTATTGTCTTCCTTAATGTTAGAGATCATGGTTCCAGTCCAAACCCACCTACTCTGCCACATCCTAAGTTACACCCATCCAAATCTCCATTCCACTCCTGTCAGAGTTATAGCAAGACATGGGCTCCAGTAAGAATCTTTGTATAATTTACAATAGAGGTCAAACCCTGTTGAGTGTATTGAGATTAGAGCATAGACCATGGTTTGTGTTCATTTTCTCAGAGACCTATAATGTTCTACACTGTCAGTTGAAATAATTTGGTATAACTGTGGGTCAAAACTGAATTCTTATAACAGAATGTGATTTCAACCCTGGCCTCTACTGATATTTAGATATGTACAAATAGGATTCACTGCCACCCTGAGCCAATCTTCAGTCTTCAAGCATCAAGGAATGAGTCAATGCTTTCAAAATCTAACTTAGTGTTTCAAATCATTGCAATGGAACAGCTTTTGAATTGTTTGAGCTGGAAATGAGAAATAATTTTAGAGATGGTGGCTGAAGGTGGATGGGAAAGTGTACTTGGGAGATGGATAGTGATCTTACAGAAAGCTGCTGCATAGTCAGTTGCTAGAGGTGGTCATAACATTTTTGATTACTAAGCTAATGAGGGGTGTCTTTGTGACACCCCACAATTCAGGAACTGATCAGCTTAGAAACAGAAGTGAATTGTATTTTTAAATGAGAAAGGAGTTGCATTTATATTGCGTCTCACTTGCAACAAACTCAGTAGCCAAAGTGTGCACAAGATCCAACAAACACCGAAGTAATAAATGCCCAGTCGATATACTTTAGTAAATTTGGATATCACCATTGAGTTCAAATAGCACCATACACTCTGCTTCCATTTGCGAGGACTAACAAAACTGTAGTTTAGTGTATGATTTGAAAGATGGTTCTTCAGCATTTCCTCAGCACTGTATTGGATTATGTGCTTAGATCTCTGAAGTGGGTTTGGAATTCACAGGATATTGCATAATGCCCTTCCCAAGGTGGATTTAATGGAGGGAAAGCATGTAATTGGACAGGAGGATTGCAGGTGCCATCAGCTTCTGCCTGGATTAAGCTGGGCTAGGAAGGCCAATGTAAGGCCTGCACATACCACCAGCAGTTGAGGTTCTTCAGTCAGCAATGAACCCAGTAGCAGGTGGGGTAACACCATGCAAGAACCTCTGGTGCAGTTGCTTGTTAGATTCCAAGATGATAGGGTGGTGATGGAGAGGAAAGGGTAGGGAGGTGGGTGGTAGCTTGTTGAAAGGCTCAGTGCCTGATTGAAGCATGCTGCTTTGGAGAGGGGATGGCCAACTGACAGCTACTGCCTTGTTCTGTGATCCCACTTCATCATCATGTCCAGTGCCCCTCCCCCCATACATTGGTGTCTCAGTCAGTCATCCTCCACCTCCTTGCAGTCCATAACTAACAAATCACTGTTCCTTAAAAATTACACAGCTGCCTGCCTCTGATTGGCCACACAACTCAGGGATCTGTTTGTGCCCAGTTAAGTGCCTGATACTTAATTAGCAGGCACACCCTGTGGGACATAATGTGGAACTCATTGGCTCAGATCCTTATTACTTCCATTAAATCCCAACTATGATCTTTGGCATTGAAGAAAGTTTGCCTCGAAGTGAAACTAACCCTTGAGGTTAAATACTACTCAAAGGGGATGTTTATGATATTGAATTGCCCCCAGTTCTAAATATTAGAATCTGTGCACTTGTTCACAGATTATTACAGTTCATTATCCTTCAGAACTGAGTTTTTTTCAGCAATTTGTTTCTTCAAGGGAAGCTGGTTGTCACTGAACAGCAGAAGCATGGATAGATAGATCTTAAGAGTTTTTGGGATCAAGTTTTAGCAGGATTGGCCCTGATAAAACAAAATGGTTGGATAGAAACCATGATTAAAAATTGCTTATAGCCCATAGAAGGAACAAGCTCTTCTGGATTCTTGTTTTCTGATGTTATGAGATAATAAGCAAGTGTCCTCACACTCACTTTGTTCCTCCCATTCAAGGAATCAATAGTAGTCCAGAAATAGGTGATAATTGTTAAAGATGAATCTTCATTGTGTGAAGCAGAACAGAATAAAATCAGACTATTCAGCAACCTCCCTAAAAACATGTATAGTCAACAGTAAGCTCTGTGGGAGGGAATGATGTACATACATTAAAAGGTGAGATTGAAACATTGAATCTGTATTCCTTAGAGTTAAGAATGTGAAGTGATAATTGAATTTTAAAATTTTAATGGGCTCACCTGGTAGATCCAGAAAGGATACTTCCCTTGTTTGAGTGAGTGGAGATCCCAGGAGCACAGTGTTGCAATATCCAGCAACTGGGACTGAGAGGAGGACAAATTCTTTCACTCAAAAAGGGGTGTGTCTTTGACATTCTCTACCTCAATTATGGAAACTCAGTCAATGAGCATGTAGGAGACAGGGTTCATCAGATTTCTAGATGTTAATGACATCAAAAGATATGGGAATAGGGCAAGGAATGTGGTACTGAGATGGACAATCAATTGTGATCTGGATTTGTGGACTGACCCCCAAGAGTGTATAGATATTTTATGCCAACTAAAATTTCATTGTTTTCTTTTGACACATTTGCTTGTGGATTCTTAGAAAGATGGCAAAATTTGAGAAAACTAAAAATCAGTTTGTTTACAAGAGAACATAATGCAAACTATATATGTAAAAAGACTTATTGGCTTTTGTTGAAAGATCACAATAGGACTAATTGGAGAGCTCTTTCAATGGGTTGAATAGCTTCATTCTATGCTGGATCAGTTTGTGATTTGACATTTCCAATCAGTATTTTGCTGAACTACAGAGGCCAGTATCCCATCACCAAATCACTATTTACTTGTGCACTGTACACTGGCTGGCCAGCCAGCTCAGAATTAGTCCCCTAGACTAAGTTCTAAAGCCCCTATTTATAAAAATTTTATTAACCAGTACAAGTTACAAACAAACAGTAACAATGAACAGCAGGTTACAAGAAACAGCAGTTTAAGAGAAAGCCAGACCCCCAATCCCCACCATACAACCAGTTCACAGGGAAAAAGGGGATGAACCTCAAATCCCACTATCATATCAAAAGAAAACAATAGACAGTCACATACAAACAGTCCAATAAACCAAACAATAGAACAGTGCATATAACAGACCCCTGGCAACCCCGCAACCACAACCCCAACCCTCCCACCTTCTGGCCACTCAAAGACAGCTTGCCCCTATGCCCCTTCTGGTTCTCAATCTGCCTCACTCCTGACTCTTGGTCCACCTGACACCTTCTAGCCACCTCTAGGACAGCCCATCCTGTTTCACTACCCCTCCCCCCCCACCTCAGGACAGCTTATGAACCTTCTGGCTTCCCTAACCACCCTTGTGCACTGTCCACCCTGGTACCTTCCTGGGGTGACAGCACTGAGGATGGCCTACCTGCCTTCCAGCTCTTTTGCCCCTACATATCATTGGCTCTCACCCACCCCAGTGCACCAACCAGCCTGTGGGCTGCACTGAGACATCAGGGCCATGTCTAGACCAACTCATCCCCCTTCCTGGGGGAACAATGCACAGGGCAGCCCACAGGCCTTATGGATTTCAGCCTGTCACTATGCACCTCCTGGCACTCAGCTGTTCTGACACCTGCTGGCAACCTCTAAGATGGCCCGTCCCGATTACCCCTTCTCGGGAAGTCAGTGCTCAGTATGGCCTACCCATCTTCCACCTTTCAGGATGGCCTAACCACCCTCCAGATCTCGGGGCGACAGCTTTCAGGATGACCTATGAGCCTCCCAGCTCAGTGTGGCCTACCATGCCCAGGGATAGACAAGACTGAGGATGACGGAGTCAATCACCAATGAACAGAGTCCTTTCTGGTACACTGTCGATTATCATAAACAGTTCTCTTCAGAATGCAGAGTCCATTACCAGAAACAGAGTCCACAACTGAAGGCAGAATGCATTGTCAGAGATAGAGTCCCATCCTGAAGACAGCAAATGCACACAGGCATTCAACTGCAGGCCTGGTCTATCCACACAACCAGATCCACTCAGGAACAGTTCATTGTAAAAAGGTACAGTTAACTCACAGGGAATGGTCCACTCCAGGCTGCAACAACTGTGCACCTCCCAGCACAGGTATTCAGTCTTGACATCTAGTCCACCCACAGAGGGCCAGGCCTACCCACAGAGGAATAGTTCATCTGGAAAGGTGCAGTTGACTCTCAGGGGCCCAGTCCAATCACCAACAGAAATCCAGAGGGCAAGGGCTAAACCTTGCCACAAAATCAGTATAGTCCTTTTCTCAAAGTTAAAAAAGGAGCAACACTGGCTGTAACCAGCCAGTGAAACAGTAGTTTCCTACTGAGAATTGAAATATACCTGAAACACATTGAAGAACAGCCAGTTTAGAAATAAGTCCTCAAAAAAAGAGTATCTGTTAACAAACTGGTTGTGTAGATCAACCAGTTCAGGAATTAGGTTCCCAAAAAAAAAGAAACCAACAGTATACACTGGCTATGGCCAATCAACTCTGTCAGTCCCCTAGACCATGTAGATTCTAAATCTCCTGTTTATTTATTTTAAAGATTTTAAACAGCACAAAATACACAGTTGACAATAAACAAAGCAGTTCACAATAAAACACTATACACAGGGGAAAGGGCAACAAAGCCAAACCCCAAATCAGTTTTCAGGGAGATGAGGACAAACCTTAAATCTCACTTCCATTCATCACAAAGATAACAGTAACAGACAAGAGTGCAATCAAATGAGAAGTAGTGCATACACCAGAGGAGAAAGTGAGGACTGCAGATGCTGGAGATCAGAGCTGAAAAGTGTTGCTGGAAAAGCACAGCAGGTCAGGCAGCATCCAAGGAGCAGGAGAATCGACGTTTCAGGCATGAGCCCTTCAGGACACACCCTGAAGGGCTCATGCCTGAAACATCGATTCACCTGCTCCTTGGATGCTGCCTGACCTGCTGCGCTTTTCCAGCAACATTCACACATCACAGACCCAATATAGCTAGAAAAGACCTGACACTCATCCACAACATACTGATCAGAGTTCTTGACTAGCCTTCATGTGGAAAGGTCGCAAGCCTTCCAGTCTCTACCTGGTTGAAATTATTAAAGGAAAGTTTGTCCAGCAGGCTAAGATAAAAGGTAGGGAGGAGGGACTTGGGGGAGGGGCATCAGAAATGTGATAGGTGGAAAGAGGTCAAGGTGAGGGTGAAGGGCTTATGCCCAAAACATCGATTCTCCTGTTCCCTGGATGCTGCCTGACCTGCTGCGCTTTTCCAGCAACATTGAGTTCCAGTCTCTACCTGCTTTGTGTACTGACTGACCCTCCCCAGGCCTGCTTTCCTCCAGGCTGGTCATGACCACTCCGCTCCCAGTCACCCTGCATACTGACTGGACTACCTCAGGTAGCTTGTACTGACTAGCCCACTCTGGTCCACACAATTAATCCCCTGTTTATATTTCTTATTGAACAGTTTATTTTTCCAATCTCCTGGATATTTAATTTTTTACCCCCCTTACTACCACCTAACTGCAATAGTGCTTATATTTTCCCCAGCACCCATGTTGTTTGTATGTGTGGCAGAGAGAGAGAGAAAGATAACAGATGTACAAATGTTTATTCACTTTCCACCAGGAAGAAAAGAAACACCCGAGTGGCGTGAGAAGCAGAGCCCTTCACAAAGGGCAATGCTGTGATCAAAGTGAAGGGGAGGGCAGGGATTAAATCAAAATAGATTGTACAGGGAAATAATATACTCTACTCAGTGTTGCCCACTTCTCCCTGAACTACTCCAGGGTGTTGTGGACACTGCATGCTCCTTCTCCAGAGACATCTGGGCTCTAAAAGAACCGTGAAAGAGGGCCAAGCAATAATAGGCCATAACAACCCCCTCCAGTTTGGCCAGGCCCAGGAACAGACCCACAAGGAGGCCCTCAAACCTGCTCAAAGATCAAGAGCATAGGACTGAAATGCAACCGTAAACAGAAGAAAGTTTAAGAAAACCAAAAGAGTGCAAATGCCCACACCAATATATACATAGTTCAGACTCCAGAGCACCACAGAACAAGCAGTTGGGCTGAGTCCATAAGCCACCACAATCTGCAGTAGCAGGGGATCTGCTGTTTTTAATATTTTATTAAACAAGTTACAAAACGGTTTACAAAAAAAGCTTAACATTTACAGCTGCATACAACAGCAATTTTGCAAGGGAGGGGAGCAGCAAAGCTAGGCCCCAAACCCCTACCATTCAACCTGTTTACAGGGAGAAGAAGACAAACCTCAAATCCCAGTTTCACATATAAAGGACAGTGACAACAACATTTGTACATAAAAGGACAATCCAGTTACATAAAAAATGCATACAATACAGACCCAGCAAGCCCATCCCTCCCACCTTTCAACCACTAAAGGCAGTCCATCCCCAAGTACCTTCCAGCTCTCAGTCCACCCCATGCCCCTTCCAGTTCTTCACAACCAAGAGCAGAGTCCACTCCTGAAGGCAGGAAATCCACATCCCACAGGTGTTCAGCCTCCATGGAGTCCTGGCCCAGCCAGGGAAAACCAGGCCCACTCACAGGAACATAGTACAGGTGCAGTTAACACACTGGGGTTTGATCAACTCCTGAAGGAAAGGTCTTCACCCAAACTCCAGGATACAGCAAGTGCTCACCTCCCAGCACACACACAGGTATTCAATCTTCAGAGGCCCAGTCCCAGGGCTAGGCCTCCCCACAGGAACCACTCCTCTGGTGAAGTGGAGGTCTTCCACAAGGGCTCAGTCCAACCACCAAAAAACAGTGAAGACACTTACAAAAAGCAAAGGAAACTAGAGTCCAAGGGCTAAGCCCTACCACAAAATTATTATCCTTTTCTCAAAAAGGAGTGAAAAGAGTAACACAGGCTGTAACCAGCCAGTGAAACAACACTCACCTAGTGAGAACTGAGTCACACCTGAAACACATTATGTGCATCAGGAGTTTAACAAACAGCCCTCACTAAAAGGAATGCCAGTTAACAAACTAGCTAAATAATTCAGCCAGTTCAGTAATCAGGTTTTTCCCCCTCCAAAAGAGAGAGAAGTAGAAACCAACAATAATACCAGCCAACATAGAGTCAATCCCCTAAACTGAGAAGGCTCTGAATCTTCTGTTTATATTGGTCAGCCAGGGCTTCTTGATTGGCCCAGGTTAACAAACCCCAATCAAGGATCTCGTAGTCAACAAGATCCAACTGGTTCCAATGACTATACTTGCCTTATTTGTTTGCTGATTATGTTTGATACTAAGAATTCTTCAGTATTGATGATGAGTTTGAATTGTGTGGAATTTTGCATTTGGAGCAGGTTGGGCAAATAACAGTCCAGATGGTTTCTGGATTATTCGATAATATTCTTGGGAATAAAGTGATCAAACGGTATGGAGCAAAAGTAGAAACAGGATGCTGAATTGGATTTTAAGACATGATCATATTGAATGGAAGAACAGGTTTGAAGGGTTGAATAGCTTACTCCCACTTCTATTGGCTATGTTTCTATGCCATTTGGTTCCGACATGTGAGAATAGAATGGAAATAGAGAACTATTAATAGAGCAATTAAGTTTGAGTGTATGTTAGGGGCAGGGAAATGATAGTTCAGGTATCTGAACTGTTGGGAGATACAGATGGTGTGGACATATGGAGACTCTTTAATTTTGACTGAACAATTAACCAAATAGAGGCTATAGGATTAAAAGAAAACAGATGCAGCAAGATAAGAGATTGTAAGAAATATTTATGCTGCTGATCTATGCTTCTGATGAACAAATCCCAGAGAAAACAATAAATGCTGTTGTTTCTGAACAAGGCAAACATTTTCACTGCTGGATAAACTCACATTAAATCAAATTTACATTCAAGAATAACACTGTTGTATTTAGATTGTGATGAACATCCATAGATATGACAGTCTAATGGTTATGATCCCAGACTAATAACAAGTTACCTGTGCAAATTATTTCATAATATCTGATAATGCATTAGAAACATATAAATGAAGGTTGCCTTTTGATTAAAAACTCAGATTTAAGTAGTGCCCTTCACACAACTCCTGTCTCAACATGGTTGATTTAGTGGTGAAACCATTTCCTTCCTTCAAATATGGTATAAATTAACATAGCAATGAACATAATTATTCAATCTATAAATTTAGTAAAAAGAAAAGAACAGTCTCACAAACTGATCTGTCTACTTTCAAATATTTGTTATTGTATTTATCTCCAAATTACAAAGCAAACACACCAAAAGTGTTCAGCAGTTTGATTTGTTTTAATAAGTCTTGTATTTTGGCATGGGTAATTTAACAATCATCCCGTTCAAAAGCTGATGGAATTGGGTTTTAACATTAAAATTACATGGGTGTAAAATCAGTTTCCATTGAAGTCAATGGGTTGCTATTTGGCCAGTTCAGTTAAAATTAATATTTCAAACTATTAATGTTTTTGACCAATATATATACACACACACAAGCTACTTTATTTCTTTACCAAGGCCACTAACTAGATCTAAGAAATACACAATTAGTTATTCTTCAAAAATTTTTCTCACTGTTTTTGGTCTTTGCATAAAGTAGATGTGTGTGGCATTTGGTTCTATCTGACATGATGACGGGTTGGGTGAAGGAGTATAGCAGGTGACAGTGGATGGGAGTGGTGGTATTCAGGTTGAGGGTGTTGGAAATGATCATATCGTGATATTTTTAGGATCCCCATATCTCTTACACATGATCTGCAGCCTCATCATTCTGTAATGGACCTAACTGAGAGCAGCTGTTTGGGAAGATTAACTCCTGGTCTTTAAGTACATTGAGAATTATTAGAAACAGTTAATAATAAATTTGTTTACGATTGACAAGACCGGAATGAAGATCTAGCACTCAGAAGAAAATACTTAAGTTTTTTTGTGAACTGGAGGAGATTTAAAAAGTAATCTTAATTTTATAATGATAATAAATATTTGTATTAAACAGGAGTTCAGTACAGTGTTGTGAACAAACTATTATTAAATGGAATCCTAGAAAACAACTTGGTTCTTACTGTAGACCGATTTGAAAACACCTATTGGGTAAATGGAGCTTGGTGCATTAGCCTCTGATTCTATTATCCTTTCAGATCCAGCTTCTATCTAATAGTAAGAAGAGCTGAACCTAAGTTCGTATATCTACCCATTATTTTACAATTTTTTGTGATGTTATTAAATATTCTACAATCGCTTCCTTAGTTTCCCAGCTACTTGAAAGAGAAGTATAGACAGTAGTATAATGGTAACAACTCTAGATTATAATCTGAAGGCCAGACTACTGCACCACAGACATGAGATCAAATCGCACCGTAACAGCTTGTGAAATTTCAATTCAACTGGTGACCAGGAAACCATCATTAATGTTCTTTAAGAAATGGAATCTGCCAACCTTTTCCAGGACTACATGTGACACCAGATTCATGGCAATATAGTTGACTCTTAGCTGCCCTCTGTAATAAGAGAAAGTGAGGATTGCAGATGCTGGAGATCAGAGTCGTGAGTGTGGTGCTGGAAAAGCACAGCAGGTCAGGCAGCATTCAAGGAGCAGGAGAATCGACGTTTCAGGCATAAGCTCTTCATCATATTCCTAATGAAGGGCTTATGTCCCAAATGTCAATTCTCCTGCTCCTCAGATGCTGCCTGACCTGCTGTGCTTTTCCAGCACCACACTCTCGACTCTGTCCTCTGTAATGGCCAAGCAAGGTAAAAGGCAATTAGGAATGAGCAGTAAATTGCCAAGTGACACACACAACTCTTCAAAGAATAAAACAACTTGTAAACATAAATACCAACAAGAAATATTTCTATTGGAAGAACCTGCTGAAGATACAGCAGTCTCTTTAGCCTCCCAGTATACTCTGACATACCACACTACTCAAAATAATATATACCTCACCCATGATATCAGTATAATTCTTAATTAATGTGTGAAACATTTTTAATGTCAAACATAAGTCAATATATGGCGTTCTCTCTTTTCTCCACACCAATTATTAAATAATACTGAAAACAATGTGCCTCACATGACTGTCTAGTGTGCATCTGGCCTCAGTATGATGGATTATACCCTTCACTAGATCCCTCTGATCTTCACTTCTCAATGAATCACTCTGATATATGACATTCTCAGTTATCATTCATTCAATGCAACACAGATATTCCACATTGTGCAATATAACTGAGGTAGCAGATAATAAATGTGTATGGAAGCCAGAGTAGAAAGATGTGCATTTGTATGTCAAGGTGTTCTCGTGAGAATGCTGCAGTGAACAATCTGGCATGGTGCAGTATTGCAGTGAAAGGGGATGATTATATTTTCCCATACCACAATCAAATTCTGACATTATACTTGATATTTATCATATTTCTCAAAATTTCTCCCAGATACACCTTTTTCTTATGTGATTCTCATCATTATCATTGGTGATCCCCTGCAAGCGAGAATGACTCTCTTCAACTCTCAGGGTGAGTCTGTGGGTGGCTGTACAGACCGATGCGGCTACCGCAGGCTCTATTACACTTGGGGCATGTGGTGGTCACAGGAAAGGGTGACTGGGGCATTGGTGTGGCAGCATGCTCCTTTCGTTGATTTCATTTGGCTTCCATTTTCTCCCCAATGGCAAGTCTCAAGGTGCGCAATGCCGGATGTTCCTCCTTGGTCTTTGGATGGTCTTTGGCTAGTGATTCCTAGTGTCTGTGGGAATGCCACAGTTCGCCAGTGAGGCCTTGAGGGTATCACTGAAATGCTTCCTCTGTCCACATGGGGCTCACCTGCTGTTTTGAAGTTGGGAGTAGTTGGAAGTTGGCATGTGGTTGGGAAATCTTGTGTCGGTCATGTGGACAATGTGTTCAGCCCATCGTAGCCGATCAAGGGTGGTCAGTGCCGCAATGCTGGGGATGTGAGCCTGGCCAAGGACACTGGTGTTGGTGTGTCTTTCTTCCCAGTGGATTTGCAAGATCTTGCTCATGCAGCGTTGGTTATACTGCTGCAGTGCCTTGAGGTATCTGTTATAGACTGTCCACATCTCAGAGCCATGTAGGAGGGCAGGAACTGCCACAGCTCTGTAAAGCATAATCTTGGTGTTGGAACTGATGTTGTTGTTCTTAACCATCCTTTTCCTCAGGCAGCCGAAAGCTGTGCTAGCACGCTGGAGGCGAAGCTGGATCTCTTCATCAATAGCTGCTTTGGCTGACAGGATACTTGACAAGTGGGCAACATTCTCTAAGGCCACCTTGTATGTGATTCTAAAATGCTTACAGCAAATAAACACCTGAAATCTCTAATCTGTCTAATCATTGTACTTTGTAACATATTTTCATACAAATCCTGCATTCTGCTGAGTGATAAATTGCTATTAGATGTCAATAGCAAAACTTTTATCAGAACACCTGGAATTCTAGTTTCATTTTGAACAGAAATACCTTGTGAAATGCACTGAGCTAAAATTATGCACATAAAGTAGATCAGCAGCAGAAGCAATGTACTGTAAGAACTTCTCTGCTTTTAGACGACTCCCATGGACAGCTTCCTACTAGTCTTATCCACTGCTCAATTCACCACATCCTCATGAGTAATGTTTAACTCCTATCGCAATGTTACATTCACTCACACTTTCATCTCACCCTCACACACTTCACACAGTCTTACACCCACATCTTACAACTTACATATTCAATCATGATAGTCACATCACCCTGACTGCAATCACTGACACACTTGCATCTCTTTTGCAGGACAAGGAAGCCTAAATTGGTTTCTAACCAGTGAGACAGGTACGGTTACATGTCCTTGTAGCAATAGAGAAACAAAAGAACACAATGCAAGAGGAGTAGAATGCATGGTCTGTTTATAGCACTCACTATCGTCTGAGTGGTCATGACTGAGATTAGCCCCAGCAGTGAGGCTGGCGTGCTTACACCTGGTTCCTGTGCTCATATTCCATGAACTGCCCCATCGCACAATCACTACTGATTTGAAAACTGTGAATACCTGTGTTCCAATATGTACCTTTTGTTTTCCTCCCCATCCCTCACTAGAACATTACCTTTGTTTTCTTCCTTCTAGAAACCAAGAAATGACACTTGCAGTGATGATGAAGAAACATCATCACTCGATATCACACTTTCAGCCACCAGTTCAGGCATTGACACTGTATGTACTTTACAGGAAAGCTTAGAGACAGGGATCTTCACATGGTACCTCACCATGTCAGAAGGCAAGGTTACACTTGAGATTTGCAGAATACTTAGAAGAAAACTTTAATGGGAGGCTAAGCAGAAGAAGTCATTTTGTACAATGACATACTTGATGCACTAGCAAGCCTGTCACAGAGCTTGTAATATTGAGAAGTCTAGCATCAGCCAGGCATGGAGCTGTCTGCAGACCTTTGAAGCCCATGATGGCCCGCTCTATACTTGCAGACTCAACCATGATGCAATGTCTCATGATTAATATCTCAGTTTCCAGTACAGAGCAAACCAAAACCATCCAAAGTGCTGAAGTGGAAATTCTGGCTGATGTCATGGAAGCTCAGCCAAGTGTTGTGCGAGTTTGGATTACTATTTTATCTAGATGCCATGAAGGCTCACTCGGCTGCTATCATGACTGTGGACACCAGTCTTCAGAGGCTTTCAGGATCTGGCAGCAAGCTGCCATCCTGGGGGAGAGATAATAGTATCATAGAATACAAATTTGCTATCCTTTTACAAGATGGCAGCATTTATCCTGCTCTCATTGCAGGTACACCATTGACCTTGCTGTTTGCACTAATGCTGAGTTGCTGCAGTTTGCAACTATATCTTCAATGTCTAGAGCTCTTCAAGGTTATCCTGCAAAGCCAGCTTCAGTCTCACTGAATACCAGCATCCCTCCACCAGCTATGCTGAAGCCACTGTGATAGCACTGTAGAGAAATACTAGACCAGGCAAGATCTCTATCGGATAACCACTAAGGGAATGAGTCACTGCGATGTGGCTGTAATGAAATACTAGTCCAAGTTCTCATTCTTTTCCCTGTTTGTCTTAGGAAATTTCTACTGGCTTCAAATTCAAACTTTTGAGATTCTCTGCTGCAAGTACTTGTGGATATGGGTGTATCAAATGATAAAAATAATGTAGTGTCATCCTATCTGTTTCCTTTCATTAATTCTTGATAAATCAGAAACATCATTACAAAATGGGGAGAACAATTTAAACAATTTTAAAGAATCACAATGCTTTATGTGTAAGTATAAATGAGAACATATTCAGAAGGCACTGTTGGCCATGTGACATGATGCCATGACTGATTTTCCACCCCTCTGCCAATAGCAGAGAAATCACATACAGCTGGAAAAGTTATGTATGAAAATCAATACCCCAAAATGCTGAGAGTTACTGGACACCTACAGCTAGCAGAATAAGAGATTTGGGGGTAAAATGGGATTGCAGCTAAACACGGGGAAATGCAAAAGCAGGTAACTAGAAGAGTGGAGTGTCCAGGCAGTAACTAGATGTAAATTGGTTTTGTAAGTTTGGGGAAGTATGAAGCTGTGCAGAACAGAAACACATTGAGATGAGGAAAAAGGTTTAAAAATCAATTTGTTGGGGGATAGAGAGACAATGTCAGTTATACAGCACAACGGTGATTGAAGATTCAAGGTTGGTGACAGAATTAGAGCAAATGCAGTCAGCAGAGATTAAAAATTAGAGTCATAGAATCCTACAGCACGGAGACAGGCCCTTCGGCCCAAACTGGTCCATGCCGACCGAAATGTCCATCCACGCTAACCCCATTCCCCTGCACTTGGCCCATATCCTTCTAAACCTTTCCTATCCATGTATTTGTCCGAATGCCTTTTAAATGTTGTTAATGTACCTGCCTCAACCACTTCCGCTGGCAGCTCATTCCATATGTGTACCACCCTCTTTGTAAAAACGTTGCCCCTCAAGTTTCCTTTAATCCTTTCCCCTCTAACCTTAAACTGATGTCCTCGATTCCCCAACCCTGGGAAAAAGATTGAGTGTATTCACCCTATCCATGCCTCTCATGATCTTATACACTTCTATATGATGCCTCCTCAGTCTCTTGTGCTCTAAAGAAAAACGTCCTAGCTCGTTCAACTTCTCCCTATAACTCAGACTATTGAGTCCTGGCAACATCATTGTAACTTTCTTCTGCATTCATTCCAGTTTAATAACATCCTTCCTAGACCAAAACTGAACACAATACTCCAAGTGTGGCCTCACCCACATCCTGTACAACTTAAACATAACTTCCAAACTTCTAAACTCAATGCCCTGATTGACGAAGGTCAGCGAGCCAGAAGCCTTCTTCACTGCCCTGTCTACCTGTGACTCCACGTTCAGAGAACCGTGCACCTGACTCCAAAGTGCCTTTGTTCCACTACACTCCTTAAGGCCCTACCATTCACCATGAAACCCCTACCTTGATTTGACTTTCCAAAATGCAAGACCTCACACTTATTCATATTAAACTCCATTTGCCATTTCTCGGCCGACTTCTCCAGCTGATCAAGGTCCTACTGCAATTTCTGATAACCTTCCTCACTGGCTACAATACCTCCTATTTTAGTGTCATCTGCAAGCTTACTAATCATGTCTTGTACATTCTCATCCAAATAATTGATATAGATAAGAAACAGTAATGGGCCCAACACCAACCCCTGAGGCATACCACTAGTCACAGGTCTCCAGTCTGACATGCATTCTTCCACTATTATCCTCTGCTTCCTACCATCAAGCCAATTGTGTGTCCAATTTGCCAGTACCCCTTCCAGAGCAGTCTGCCAGCTTACTTATCAAAGGCCTTACTGAAATCCATCTAGACTATGTGTACCATCCTGTCCTATCAACCTTCCTGGTCACTTCATCAAAGAATTCTAACAAATTTGTGAGGCATGATCTCCCATGCAGAAAGCCATGTTGACTGTTGCTAAACCCTGTCTTTCTAAATGCATGTATATTTTATCTCTCAAAATCTTCTCAAGTAACTTACCTACCACAGATGTTAGGCTTAATATGAAGGATTTGTTTCTGCTGAGAGTTTTTCACTCTCTGGGAGATCTGGTGAAACCTACCCTGTACAGAATAATAAAAACTAGAAGCAGGCCATTTGACCTTCAAGCCTACTTCACCCTTCAATACTATTGTGGCAAGTCCTCTGTCTTAATGCTATATTCCTACTTTATTCTCATAAGCCTCCACAGACTTCTGCGGTATAGAATCCCACAGGTTCCCTACCCTCTCCTCATCTCAATTCTAAATGGCCTACCAGTTATCCTGAGACTGTGCTAACAATCCAGAACACCAGCTGTAATTCTGAGGACATCAGTTTGAATCTCACCATGGCAGATGGTAAAATTTGAATTTACTGTTAAAAAATTCTCAGGAATACAAGCTAGTCTTATGGTGACCATGTAAATACCAGCAATGATTGTAAAAACCCATCTAGTTCCTTGACATCCTTTAGGGATGGAAATCTGCTATCCTTACCTGGTCTGGCCTACATTTGACTCCACACCCATAAGACTGTAGCTGACTCTTAACTACTTTCTGGGCAATTACGGATAGGGAATAAATGCTGGTCTATCCACTGCCACCCACATCCCATGAATGGATATTAAAAAAATTAAGAGAGGTTATTCAGGAAAAAGTGACTGTGGCGTGATGGAATGTTTCATTGGGATAAAAATTGAAGTCATCCAATCTGAAACTCGGGACTTTAATCTGAAAGAAATGTACAAATACGTTATGATAGATTGGATAACTTAATTAAAAGGCATGATGATGGATAGGTAATGGGTAACATTTCAGGAAGCAATGCATGCATTGCAAAAGTTATACAATTCTCTCGACTGAAAGAACACAAAGGGAAAAGTGGCCCTACTATGGTTAGATCCAAAAATGAGTCTTATAAAGTTGCTAGTAAAAGTAGCAAACCTAAGGATTGGGAACAGTTTAGAACTCAGCAAATGATGAACAAGACTTTGAGTAGGAGGGTAAAAGTAGGGTATCAGAGGTAACTTGAAATTGGAATGTGATGATGAATGGGATATGGCAAGGATCAGTGCTTGGGCCCCAACAATTAATAACATTTATCAACTATTTAAGAAGGAATCAAATATATGTCCGAGTTTGCAAGAAACATAAAACTAGGTGGAGTTATGAGTGGTGAGGAGGAAGTAAAGATGCTTCCAAGTGATTTTAGAGAAGTTGTGTGAGTGGGGAAATGCATGATAGATGCAGTTTCACATGGATAATTATAAGGTTGTACACTTTGGGAGGAAAAACAAAAAGACAATGTGCTATTTAAATGGTGATGGATTGGGAACTGCAAAGAAACCAGGATCCTTGTACATCAGTCACTGAAAGAAAACATGCTGGTACAGCAATTAGTTAGGAAATTGCCTTTCATTACAAGAGTACAGGAGCAGAATGTCTTACAAGGCCTTGGTGAGACCACACCTAGAATACTGGGTGCAGTTTTTTTTTATTTAAGAGCTTATACTTACTATAGAGGGACTGCAGCAAAGGTTCACCAGCCTGACTCTTGGGATGGCAGACACATCATGTGAGGAGAGATTAAGTCAATTTATAGAACCCTGACATGTTCTTGGAGGCAGTTGAAGGAGATCAGAGGCAGCAGCATCAGTGGTGGCATGGGCAGCAATGAAATCACAACTGGTGTAGCATGGCGAGCAGGGAGGAAGGTGCTCGATATCAGTGGCTGCAGCAAGAACAGGTAGCTGAGGTCTCCTGGAGAGCAAGCTAAGTGGAGGAAATTAGACTCCAACATAGCTAAGCACGCAAGAAAGACTGTTGAACTTCTAACTTCATTACTTTATTTTTCTAGTTTATATTAAGAAAGACTTTTTGTATCCAGGTACCCGTGTACTATAATACACTTTTCATGTACTCCTGTACTTGAGTACATGTGACAATAAAATCTAAATCTGCATTAATTGAAGTTGAGAAAAATAAAAGGGGATTACACTGAAATGTACAAAATTCTGACAGGGCTGAACTGGCTGGATGTATCCATCTTATCCCTAGCTGAGTTGTCCAGGACAAGGGATCATGATCCTAGAATTCATATTTCTGACTGAAATTAGGAGACATTTCTTCATTCAGGGGTGGTCAACCAATGGAATTTTCTACCACAAAAGGCTGTAGAGTTCAAGTCACTGAACATATTTAAGAAATAGATATTTAGAGATGAAAGGCTTCAAGGGTTATCAGCCATATTGTCAGTCATGATAATGTTGAATAGCAGAGTGAGCTTGATAGACTGAATAGACTAATCCTGCTCCTATTTTTCAATGTCACAGATTACTCATTTTAATCATTTGAAAATTACCCTAAATTCAAATAATTGTTGAGCTTACAGATTATGTCAAAATTCAGTTTTACTTCTCCTCTCAAAAAAACTCTTTCTTGATACCAATCCACTTTCCACCACTTTCTTCTCACTGAGAATGGGATTACCCTGTATTTCCTTTAAATTCTTTTTTTTGTAGTCACTAACAGTGCTTGGTGGTGTATGCAGCTATTTTGGAGATGGCATCCACATTTCCCTTCCCCAAACGTTTGTCGAGGGAAAAAAACAGCGGAGTCCAGTTTTTGAAATCTTTGTAAGGCAAACACTTTTATTCAAATTGTTACTATGCTGTGACTATTGGGGCAAGATTTTCCTCCTGTTTCCTCTGTTTCTCTGGATCCAGGTTTCACCTCCAAAAAGAACCAGTCATAGCATTTAATTATCATGGGGTTGGGCTATTAATAATATGGAAGTCACTTTGGGTGAATGATTAACAGCAGAAACAGAGGTAGGACTGCAAGACTGCGTGCCTGATTTAAATAAACCATAGCAGCTAACACTATAGCTGCTGTTTCACATTCATTTCTAAACATGGAGCAGGCAAAAGCCCAAAACCTACGGCATGGTTTCCCCTCATTCAGTGTCTCTTGCAGGTTCAGACACTGAAGTGTTAAGACTAATATTCGATCATCTCCAAGCCAAGTGCTGTCAGAGCAGAGCTCACTGTCACATTGTACAAGCAAATCCATCACCAGTGCAGATATATTATGGTGGCCCTTGACAAAGGATGGCACTGAATGATGCACATGCTATGTAACCTGTTCTGCTGTGGGAACCACATCTTCAGAAGATGTTCGATAATGGTCTCAATGAGCAAATTGCTTCAGGTCAGTGCACTGAGTACAGGAGTTGGGAAGACAAGTCGCAGCTGTACAAGACATTGGTTAGGTCACTTTTGGAATACTGCATACAGTTCTGGTCTCCCAGCTATAGGAAGACTATTGTG
This sequence comes from Chiloscyllium plagiosum, assembly GCF_004010195.1. Taxonomy (NCBI): domain Eukaryota; kingdom Metazoa; phylum Chordata; class Chondrichthyes; order Orectolobiformes; family Hemiscylliidae; genus Chiloscyllium; species Chiloscyllium plagiosum. Next base: position 2,152,856 of record NC_057740.1, read on the forward strand.
AAACCTGAAAGTGTTCAGAAAAGACTTACAAGGATGTTGCCAGGGTTGGAGGGTTTGAGCTATAGGGAGAGGCTGAATAGGCTAGGGCTATTTTCCCTGGAGTGTTGGATGACCTGATCGAGTTTTAGAGAATTGCAGGAGTGTGGATAGGGTAAATAGACAAGGTTTTTCTCCCCAGGTGGGAGAGTCCAAAACTAGACAGCATAGCTTTAAGGTGAGAAGGGAAAGATTGAAAAGGGATCTAAGGGGCAACTTTTTCATGCAGAGGGTGGTACGTGTATGGAATGAGCTGCCAGAGGAATTGGTGGAGGCAGGTACAATTACAACATTTAAAAGGTGTCTGGGTGGGTATAGCAAGGGTTAAGAGAGATATGGGCCAAATGCTGGCAAATGGGGCTAGATTTATTTAGGATATCTAGATGGCATAGACGAGTTGGACTGAATGGTCTGTTTCTGTGCTGTATATATCTGTGACTTTATGATTCTATGTTGAGTTCTTACTGTAGGTGAATGACATTTCATTAGGGATAGCCTTTGCCAATTGAAATTCAAAAATGGAATTTAAGGGTGGAGCTGTGGCAGCTTAGATTAGCAGGGGAAGGAGACATAAAATTACGAGGAAAGTGAAGGTACACATGATGGAAGCTCGAGATTTGTCTTCAAACAATATGAATGTTGAAAAAATGGAAGGTCTTATTGATGAGACCATAAGACTAAGGAGCAGAAGTTAGGCCATTCAGCCCACTAAGTCTGCTCTGCCATTCAATCATGGCTGATAAGTTTCTCAACCCTAGTGAGGTTCCATCTGTGCGGAGCTGATGATTGCAAAGAAGACACCATTGACCTGTGAGATGACTTGTGAGTGCTGTGTTGTTTAGCCTTTTTGTGAGATGCCACTAAACTTCAAAACTGATCCAAGAAAAAAGCCAGAGACAAGTTCAAGATCAATTGTAGTCTTAATCCAAAGTGACTTTAATAGTTACTGGCAGGGAATGAAATGTATTCCTGCAGGAATTTTCAGCTTCTGTAGTCCTCCATGACCATTACCACAAAGGGTTTTGTTCTTTATTGCCACCAGATGCATAATCAGAAACTAATATCCCCTTTTCCAGCTACTATTTTCCTTGTACTCAGGTGGTCTCCCAATTATGTTTGGAAGCTTTGTCCCCTTCTTCATATGCTTCCATAATTCCATCAAAATGCCAAACCCCTGCAAGGTCTGAGATCTCAATGACCACTCTGCCCATATCATGTGCTCACACAATGATCCCCCTCTGTTTTCTGCTAAGTCCTCCACTGATTCTCCCTTTCATGGAGTCCAACGAATTCCCTAGGTCAGCATGACTGGATCTCAAATATGTGTCTGCCTCCGTGCGCCTGGACTTTCTTCAGCAAGAGCTAAATGAGCTCTTAGTTATGCAGCTTATGGATTGGACAAGTTCTTAGAGCTGGTGAAACTCACCTGCACCAGGATTATTGATGGGAATACAGCAAAATGATTTGTGCTGGCATTTTTAATCCCTTGCCAATATTTGATCCCACCCTCAAAGGGAGCTGGAAATCCTATTCAGGTGAGTTCTTAATTTCTTAAAACAACTAGAACTCTTCACATTGACAGAAAACAATTAGTCTCAATTTAAAACCATAAGAAATAGGAACTGGACTAGGCCACTTGAGCTTTCTCTGTCATTCAATGGGAGCATGGCTGATCCAGTCTACCTCACATCCGCTTTCCTACCTTTTCTCCATAATGCTTGAATTCCCCAACTGATCAAGAATCTGTCTATCTGTTTGTCTATCTATCAATCTATCTATCCAACTATCTATTTAAACCTTAAATTTACACAAGGATCCTTCTCCCATAGCTCTGTGGCAAGATGTTCCAAAGACTCACAACCCTCCAAGAAAAAAGAATTCCTCCTCATCTCAGCCTCAATGGTCAGCACTGCTGCCTCACAGCGCCAGGGACCTGGGTTTGATTCCATTCACATTCACCCTGTGTTTGTGTGGGTTTCCTCCAGGTGCTCTGGTTTCCTCCCACAGATGTGCAGTTTAGGTGAGTTGGCCAAGCTAAATTGCCCATAGTGTTCAGGGATGTGTAAGTTAGGTGCATTAGCTAGGGGTAAATGTAGAGTAATAGGCTGGGTAATGGGTCTGGGTGGGTTACTCTTCAGAGGGTCAGTGTGAACATGTTGGGCCAAATAGCCTGTTTCCACATTGCAGGGATTCTATGATTTCTAAATTGGTACCCCTTTTTCACTGTGACAATGCCCTCTGGTCCTAGATTCTCCCATGCGGGGAAACATCTTTTCAGCATTTACCCTGTCAAGTCCCTTAAGAATCCGATACATTTCAATGAGATCACCTTTCATTTTTCTAAAATTAGAAGAAAATAAACAATTAGTCACTTGAAGGTAAACCACTTAAGGTTTACTGAAGAAAATTACATGCTACTGAAGGTTCTTGTTTTGCAAGAATTGACATAATACGAGATCTCAAAAGGGAATAACATTATATATTGCATAAGAAGGTGTTCGTTGATTAACAAGTGAACTCTGATCCAGACATGTTACTGGGGACATTGCATGAATTAACTGGCAAGTTTTTTAATTTCAAATCAGAAAAGCTTCAACAGCATTGTTCCTTTCTCAGCAATGCTCAAAGAATCTGTTGTCACTCTGCATAAGAACACAGGGAGGATGTGATTGCACTGGAGGGGGTGCAGAGGATATTCATCAGGGTATTGCCTGGGATGAAGCATTTCAGCTGTGAAGAGTGGGGGAGCTGAAAAGTGATTTAGAAGACTATGAAGGAACATTGGGTAAGGTGAATAGAAAGCGAATGTTCCTCTTATTTGAAGTGTCAATAACAGGAGGGGCATAATTTTAACTTGGAAGAGAGGGAATTTAAAGGGCGTTTCATCCAGATGTTGGTGGGGTTCTGGAATGTACTGCTGAGAGGGTAGTTGAGACAGGAAACCTCACAACCTTCAAAAAGTATTTGGATGAATTATAGAATCACTGCAGTGTGGAAGCAGGCCGTTCAGCCCATTGAGTCCACACCGACCCTCCGAAGAGCACCCCACCCCATCCCTATAACCCTACATTTCCCAGGGCTAATCCACCTAGTCTGCACATCTTTGGACTATGGGAGGAACCCAGTGCACCCAGAGGAAATCCATTCAGACACAAGAAGAGCATAAAAACTCCACACAGACAGTCACCTGAGGGTGGAATTGAACCCAGGTCCCTGGTGCTGTGAGGCTAACCAGTGAGCCACAGTGCTGTCTATCTCCTTGTCGGGCTCCTCCTTAAATTTGCTCAATATACTGCATCTTCTATATTACAGGGCTCGTGAATTCCACGGATTCATGACCCTTTGAGAGAAGTAATTTCTCCTCATCTGATTTAAATCTACTATCCCTTATCTTAAAGCTATGGCTTCTTGTTCTAGATTGCCCTACATGAGGAAATATCCTCTCTACGTTTACTTTATCAAATCCCTTTAACATCTTGTATACCTTAATTAGATCCCCTCTCATTCTTCTTAACTCTGGATAGTACAGACCTAATCTGCTCAATCTCTTCATAAGACAAACCCCTCATCTCTGGAATCAATTTAGTGAACTGTCTCCAATACAACCACATTCCTCTTCAAGTAAGGGGCAAAAACACCACTAACACTTAGTTTGTCTATAACTTTAAAAATAGTGCTCAATATATACATGCATATTTATTAAAGCAAACCTGTTGCATGGTGAATAAACTGTCAGCTGTCAGTGAAAAGGGTTAACTTCTCTGCTTGTTTGCAATAAAGGTGGAATAAAACATTCTCAGATGCACATAATTGTGACACTTTCCAAAAATTTAAATAAAAAATACAACTGAAATTAAATTAGTCTAAATAAATGTTCAAATTGATTCTTTACCAAGCATTCCAGAAAAGGTAACTTCAGGGCTCAAATTCTTCTTTCATAAAAATAAAATCTTTGGTGCTTTTCAAAGTTGTACAAGGAAATTTTAATCAAAATAAATCCACATCATCTTTCATTTATAATGTTTTATTACTCCAATTCTGCAGTACGCCAAATCTGGAGATTCTCAAGTTGAAGTGAACACATTTTACACAGTCACACTTAGATGCACTTTAGAAATATGAATTTCTGTAATACATTATGAATACAGAAGAATCAAACCTTTTGTGATATTAGAGTCATAGTCATAGAGAGATGTACAGCATGAAAACAAACCCTTTGGTCCAACCTGTCCATGCCGACCAGATATCCCAACCCAATCTAGTCCCACCTGCCAGCACCCGGCCCATATCCCTCCAAACCCTTCCTATTTATATACCCATCCAAATGCCTCTTAAATGTTGCAATTGTACCAGTCTCCACCACGTCCTCTGGCAGCTCATTCCATACATGTACCACCCTCTGCGTGAAAAAGTTGCCCCTTAGGTCTCTTTTATATCTTTCCCCTCTCACCCTAAACCTATGCCCTCTAGTTCTGGATTCCCCCATCCCAGGAAAAAGACTTTGCCTATTTATCCTATCCATGCCCCTCATTATTTTGTAAACCTCCATAAGGTCACCCCTCAGCCTCCGATGCTCCAGGGAAAACAGCCCCAGCCTGTTCAGCCTCTCCCTGTAGCTCAAATCCTCCAACCTTGGCAACATCCTTGTAAATCTTTTCTGAACCCTTTGAAGTTTCACAACATCTTTCCAATAGGAAGGAGACCAGAAGTTTAGGCAAAGAGAAGTTTAGATTTTTAACCCTTTTGAAATGAAAAATATGACTTAATTTCTCAACAAAATGTGGACACACACACTCACACACACTAAGTAAACCTTGATCTCTTTATCTCCAACTTCTGCCGTGACATTGACTGCTTTAACCTGTCCACCCCTCACTCACTCCAACCTCTCACCCTCGCAATGTGCAGCTATCCACTCCCCAACCTCACCATCAAATCAGTGAACAAGGGGGAGCACAGTGGTTTGGTGCACCGACCTGTATGTTGCTGAAGCCAGGTGCTAACTAATGAACACTAATGTCCCCTTGACCATGATCTCACCTCTCATCACCAAACTATCATCTCCCAGACCATCCACAGCCTCATCACCTCAGGGGATCTCCCATTCACAGCCTCCAACCTCATAGTTCCAGGACTCCGCACCTTGCAGTTCCACCTTTTACATAAAATTCACAAAGCTGACTGTCCCGATCGACTTATCATCTCTGCCTGCTCCTGCTCCACCGAACTTATCTCCTCATACCTTGACAACGACCTGAACCTCTTTGTCCAGGATCTCGCCACATACATTTGGGCCACCACCTCCTCCATGATTTTTGGTTCCCCAGCCTGCAATGCCTCATCTTCACCATGGACATCCAGTCCCTGTACACGTCCATCCACCATGACGAAGGCCTCCAAGCCATCCATTTCTTCCTCTCCCATAGACCCAATCTATACCCCTCATTCGATTAGCTAAACTGGTCCTCATCCTCAACAACTTCTCCTTCAAATCCTCCCACTTGCTTCAGACCAAAGGGGTAGCATGGGTAACAGCTTTGCCTGCCTCTTTGTTGGGTACGTGGAACAGTCCATTTTCCATAGTTACCCTGGCACTATTCCCTACCTTTTTCTCCACTACACTGATGATTGTATCAGCGCCACCTTGTGCTCCCATGAACAGTTCACCAACTTCAAGAACACTTTCCACTTGGCCTCAAGTTCACCTCGAGCATCTCGGACATCTCCCTCCCCTTCCTGGACCTCTTCATCTCCATTTCCAGTGACTGACTCAACACAGACATCTACTTCAAACCCACTGAGTCCCACAGCTACCCGGACTACATCTCCTCTCACCCGTCTCCTGTAAAAACACTATTCCTTACTCCCAATTCCTCTGCCGCAACTGATCCCAGGAGTAGCAATTCCACTCCAGAACATCTCAGTTGGCCTCCTACTTCAAAGACTGCAATTTCCCCTCCCACGTAGTCAACAATGCTATTCAGTACATCTCTTCCACTTTTCACATCTCCGCCCTTGAACACCACTCCTCCAACCCCAACAAGGATAGAACCCCCCGGTCCTCACCTTCCAACCCACCAATCTGCGGATACAACGCATTATCCTCTGCCATTTCCACCATCTACGTCAGACCCCATCACCAGAGATATATTTCCCACTCCATCCCTATCAGCATTCCACTGAGACCATTCCCTCCACAATGCCCTCGCAAGATCCAGTGCCCCCACCAAACACCCACCCTCCACTGCCAGCACCTTCTTTTGCCAATGCAAGAAGTGCAAAGCCAGCATACCTCCCCCTCAACTCCATCGAAGGCCCCAAAGGATCTGTCCACATCCAAGAGAGATTTTTCCTGCACATCCAATCACCTCATCTACTGTGTCCGTTGCTCTTGATATGATCTCCTCTACATTGGGAAGACAGGATGTCAACTTGCGGAAGATTCCAGAGAACATCTCCAGGACTCATGCACCAAACAACCTCACCGCCCTGTGGCCAACCACTTCAATTCCCTCTCCCACTCCGAAAGACCTGAGCCTCCTCCACCGCCAAATGCTAGCCACCCAATGTCAGGAGGAAGAATGCCTCATCTTCCACTTAGGGACTCTCCAACCACACGGCATTAATGTTGATTTCACCAGTTTCCTGGTCTCACCTTCCCCCACCTTACTCTAGATCCAACCGTCCAACTCAACACCACCCTCTTGAATTTCTCCTACCTGTCCATCTTCCTTCCCACCTATCTGCTCCACCCTCCACTCTGACCTATCACCATCACTCCCCCACCTGCATCCACCTATCGTCTTCCAAGCTACTTTTCCCCCCGCAGCCCCACCCTCCTCCTATTTATCTTTCAGCCGCCTTGGCCCCTCCCCCTGACATTCCTGATGAATGGTTTATGCCTGAAATGTCGACTCTCATGCTTGTCAGACTCTGTCTGACCTGCTGTGCTTTTCCAGTGCCACACTTTTTGACTTAAAATAAAATATGCCTGCATGCTGCTAACACTCAAGACAAGACTGCACAAGGTGGGTAATGCTACAGAAAACAATAAATCACAAATACTTTTTAAAGAGAGACTTCAAACAAAAGGAACTTTCACTTGGTGATTTTTCATTTGGTTTAATTTTTATTGCTCCAAATCTGTTATCAGCTTCAGTGATGTTTGCAACTTTAAGTTCATTTCTCTTCTTTTGATCTATGATCTCAGCAGCTTGTTTTAGCTCCTGTGCTCATTGTTCTTTCAATTCCTTCATTCTCTTTCATTTAACAATGAGGTGCACAAATGTCCCCACAACCTATCGAAATATTTACCTTAAATATGTATTTCTGGATGTCCTTAGAGAATCTGCAATTGTAATCCCCACTGCATTCATCTAACCTTTTTAGGATATCCATCCTCTAAGCCTATTTATCTCTGTTAGGTTGTCTACTAGAGGGCATAATCTCAGAATAAGGAGTTCATGCATTTGAAAAGAGCTGAGGAAGTTCTTCTGTCAGACGGTATTGAATCTGTGGAACATAGGTTTTCCTTGATCCTACCTGCCAAAGACTTCTTATGTCCCCTTCTGGCTCTTCTTAGCTCTCTCTTTAGGTCCTTCCTGGCAAACTTGTAACACTCAAGTGCCCTAACTGAGCCTTCACATCTCATCTTTACATAAGGCTCCTTATTCCTCTTGACAAGAGCTCCAATTTCTTTAGTAAACCACGGTTCCCTCACTGGACCACTTCCTCCCTGCCTGACAGGTACATACTTATTAAGGACACGCAGTAGCTGTTCCTTGAACAAACTCCATTTTTTAATTGTGCCCATCCCCTGCAGTTTCCTTTCCCATCCTATGCATCCTAATTCTTGCCTAACCACATCATAATTGCCTTTCCCCCAGCTATAACTCTTGCCCTGCAAATTATACCTGTCCCTTTTCATCGCTAAAGTAAACTTAACTGAATTGTGGTCACTATCACCAAAGTGCTCACCTACTTCCAAATCTAACACCTGGCCCAGTTCATTACCCAGTACCAAAATCAATGTGGCTTCGCCTCTTATTGGCCTTTTTCCTGTTTCTGCAGGAGTGTGGGATACTGCACCTCAGCAGCTACAGGAGATGGTCAAGCTCGTGGGCCCATGGGCCGTCAGTTTGGTCGGGGGGCAACGATAGCCATGCCTCCGGCCTGGGTATCCTGTTGCGAGGAGGTAACTTAACCATTTCCGAGGTTAAGGAGGTGCTGGGCGGGCGCCTCCTCGTCACTGACGTCATGCACAGAAATGCTCCCCTGAGACTGATTAATGTGTGCGCTCCAGTGGGTAAGAGTGAATGGTTGGCCGTCCTGCAGCAGCTTCCACTGTTGCTGGCTATGTCCAGGCCGGTCATTCTGGCCGGAGACTTCAACTGTATCATTGATGCAGATGGACGATCCGGCAGAGGGCGACAGTAAACTGGACACCACGTCCAGAGTCCTGATGGAAACGGTCAAAAATGCCAAGCTGCACGACGTCTTCAGCACCCCTGCAGACGGAGCGCAGCGTAGATACACCTGGTCACGGGCAGACGGGTCTATCCGCTCAAGGATAGATTACCTGTTTGTGTCCCAAACGTTCTCGGTTAGATCCACCGACGTCAAGCCGGTGTTCTTTTCTGACCACTGCCTCCTGCTGGTCAACTGTCACCTACAGGACAAGTAGTGGGCTGATAAGGGAACGTGGAAATTGAACACCAAGCTGTTGACCCCGGGAAACATTGAGGAGCTCAAGAGGGATTATGCAGGTTGGAGAACCATGAAGTCCCTCTTTGAGTCTCCAGCGGACTGGTGGGAAACAGTAAAAGGGAACATCAAGAGGTTCTTCATCCTCAAAGGTGTTCAGGAGGCGAGAGAGAGAGGTGGTGTAAACTGTCCCAACTCCAGGAAAGTATGCAGAACCTACTCCTGCTGCAGACGATGGGGGTCGATGTCACGGAGGACCTCCAGGAGGTGAAGGGCCAGCAAGCCTCGCTCTTTGCTTCGGAGGCCTCCAAGATAATCTTCCGGTCCAGGGTCCGCTCCGTGGAGCAGGATGAAACGTGCTCACGTTTCTTCTTCCAGAAGGTACACAAAAAGAGCTCCGTGCTCAGCAGCCTGAAGGAAGAAGATGGCTCGATAACGTCATGAGGATCAGTAAATCCTTCTATGCCAGTCTGTATGACTCGAAGCCAACCGACAGTGCAGCTTCCCAGTCGTTCCTGTCCTCTATCACGGAGGTCTTAGACGACAGAACATGGGAGAGGCTGGACCAGCCGCCATCTCTGGATGAGCTGACCAAGGCCCTCTAGTCCTTCGAAAAGAATAAAACTCCCAGAAGCGACGGCTTACCGGTCGAGCTCTATTCTGCTCTGTGGGACTTGATTGGCCAGGACCTGCTGGAAGTGTATGTCAGAATGCTTCTGGCAGGTACCATGAGTGAATCCATGAGGAAAGGCATCATCACCCTTATCTACAAGCGGAAGGGGGAGAGGGAGGAAATCAGAAATTGGAGACCTATCTCACTATTAAATGCAGATTACAAAATCTTGGCAAAGATCATTGCCAACCGGATCAGGTCTGCTGTGGAATTGGTGATCCACCCTGACCAAACCTGTGCTGTACTGGGAAGGAAAATCGCTGAGAGTCTCGCACTCCTCAGGGGTACGATCGCCTACGTGCAGGACAGGGGTTTGGACACCTGCCTCATCAGCCTGGACCAGGAGAAAGCCTTTGACAGGATATCACATACGTATATGAGAGATGTTCTCTCCAAAATGGGCTTTGGGCAGGGAATCTGCAATTAGATCAGACTGCTCTCCACCAACATTGTCAGTGCAGTCTCAATCAACGGGTGGGAATCAGATAGCTGCCCAGTCAGATCTGGAGTCAGGAAGGCTGCCCCCTCTCTCCTGCCTTGTTTGTGTGCTGCATAGAGCCATTTGCCGAGTCCATCAGGAAGGATGCAAGCTTGAGAGGGGTGACTATTCCTGGCAGCGGGGGCTTGCAGGTTAAGGCCTGCCTGTACATGGATGATGTCGCCATTTTCTGCTTGGATCCGCAGTCCGTGCACAGACTCTTGTGCATATGTGACCAGTTCAAATGGGCCTCGGGGGCCAAGGGCAACCGAGGCAAGAGTGAGGCCATGCTCTTCGGGAACTGGGCCGACCAATCCTTCATCCCCTTCACCGTCAGGACTGACCACCTGAAGGTGCTGGGTATTTGGTTCGGAGTGGCTGGGGCGTGCGCCAAGTCTTGGGAGAGCGTATCAAGAAAGTGAGGCAGAAACTGGGCAGATGGAAGCTAAGGTCGCTCTCCATCGCAGGGAAAAACCTGGTCATCAGGTGTGAGGCATTGTCAGTGTTGTTATATGTGGCACAGGTCTGGCCTATTCCCAGAACCTGTGCCTTCGCAGTCACTTGGGCCATCTTCCACTTGTATGGGGATCAAAGATGGCCAGGGTCCGAAGGGACTTGTTGTACAAAGCTCTGGGCAATGGGGGAAAAAACACACCTAATGCCACCCTCACCCTGATGGCCTCCTTTGTGTGTGGCTGCGTCAAGCTGTGCATGGATCCCCGGTACGCAAACACAAAGTGTCACTATGTACTGAGGTTCTGTCCCCGGTGTTGTGAAGGATGGGCCTGGCCTCGCTGCTGCAGAACACTCCAAGTAGGTGGACTGTTCTGTATCACCTGTCCTTCGTGGAGAAATTTATGAAGAAAAACACCTTTGACCACAAGTCCATCAGGAAGTGGTCAGCACATAGTGTCCTTGAGACCCTTCGGGAAAAGGAGAGGGCGGATCTGGTTGAGCGGTTCCCTGGGCAGACTGTCAAAGTCATTTGGCAGAATGCCTCATCGCCAGAACTTTCTCGTCCCGAGCAGCTCCGTGACGCGGGACTCCGTGCTCTATGGTCTGTTCCCTGGGACGCACACCGAGACGAACATCAACTGTGCCTGGAGGATCATCAACTCGGTCAAAGACGCTCTTTGGTCTGTCTGGAACCTGTTGATCTTCCAGCTGAAGGAGCTGACCCCAACTGAGTGTTGCGGACTGGCACATTCCAAGGTTCAGGACTACATATTGAGGGATGCGCTGAAGCTTGGGGCAGCTGCCGCCAAGGCGCGGTGGGGAAAGACCACCATGTAATGTCTGCCTGCCAAAGAACAGGGGGCCCACGCAGTAAGTGGGCTCCGCCGACATCTCAGCTAAATATATGCATTGTAAACGTACAGACCTGTATCTGTACGCAAAGACTTGATCTCTGTATGCAAAGAAATGGAATGTTTACATATGTATGGCATGACCAATTGTACAGATCTTCAAAATATTTTTATGATTAAAATATATTTTTGAAATACAAAGAAAATCTACATACTGTGTCAGGGAACCCTCCAGAACACATTGGACAAAAACTGACTGATCTAAGATATTCGAACTTTAGCATTTCCAGTCAATATTAGGAAAGTTAAAGACCCCCATAACAATGACCCTGTTACTTTCACTCCTATCCAGAATCATTTACTGCAGAGGACCTTTGAGGTGGGTCATTAAATATATTTAGAACTGAAGTAGACAATTATTTTTAAATCATTGAGAGAATCAAGGATTATGGAAATCAAAAGTTAGAAAGAGAAGTTGAGGATTATTAGTTCAGCCATAATCTCATTAAATGATGGAGCAGACTTGATGGGCTGAATGGCTTACTCTGCTCCTATGTCTTGTGTTCTATCAACTCATCCATGTGAAATGCAAATGCCATTGAAATTGTGATTCCACTTATTCAAGACATCTTCCTATCCAGTCTTAGCAGTGGTCATGGTTGATTAAGTTTTGTTATCAGAAACCAAGACCTGCATGTCTCCTACTGCTGTGATCCCATTTTTGATGCTATTGAGAGATTTAAGTCATGATCGCTCCTACTAGAGTCAAGAAATCACAAGTGGTTTATTGATAAAGATGACTTTAAGTAAAAATTGAGAAGGTCTTCCCACTGAAGATTGGACTGATGGGTGAGGAAGCAGATCTTTGCAGCCTATTGTAATGATTGGTTCTTCTTTGATAATCTCTCTAACTAGTTCCAGAGGGATCGGTTTTGGGTCCTCTTTTGTTTGTCATTTACATAAATAAATAATTTGGATAAGAATATAGAAGGCATGGTTAGTAGGTTCGTGAACAACACCAAAATTGGTGGCATTTGTAGACAGTGAAGAAGGTTTTCTAAGACTACAAAAGGGTTCTTGATCAATAGGCTGAAAAATGGCAGATGGAGTTCAATCTGGATAAATACGAGATGTTGCATTTTGGTACAACAAACATGGGTAGGGCTTGTACAATTAATGGTAAAGCCTTGGGTAGTATTGTAGAACACAGGGACTGAGGGGTGCAGATATATAATTCTTTGAAGTTAGCGTTACATATAAACAGGGTGGTTAAAAAGGTGTTTGGCATGATTGCCTTCATTGCTCAGTCCTTTGAGCAAAGGAGTTGGGAAGTCATGTTGAGGTTGTACAGGACATTGGTAAAGCCTCTTCTGGAATATTGTGTCCAATTCTGGTCACCCAGTTATAGGAAGGATATTATGAAGCTGGAGAGGGTTCAGAAGAGATTTACCAGAATGTTGCCGGGTATGGAAGAGTTTGAGTTGTAAAAAAAGGCTGGAGAGGCTGGGACTTTTCTCACTGGAGCATCAGAGTTTGAGAGGTGATCTGATAGAAGTTTATAAAATAATAAATAGGTGTAGATAGAATTAATGGCAGTTGCCTTTTCCCTAGGATGGGAGATTTCAAGATGAAGGGATACATTTTTTAAGGTGAGAGGAGAGACATTTAAAGAATACACAAGATGCAAATGTTTTACACAGAGGATGGTCAGCATGTGAAATGAGTTTTCTGAGAAAATGGTGAAAAGACATTTGGATAGAAATATGAATAGGAAGAGTTTGGAAGGTGATAGGCAAGGAGTAGGCAGGTGAGACGAGTCGAGTTTGGGATTATGTTCAGCATGGATTGGTTGGACTTGAAGGGTCTGTGTCCGTGCTGTATGACTCTATGGTTGAGCTGTTTAATCAAAATTAACAGGGAGTTCTCCTCCATCTGGTCTTCTCTTCTGGACTGCTGATTTATAAACTTCATTGGAGGGGCTGGGGCTATCTCACAATAATCCTTTGTTCAATTACATTTATCTGTTCAGTTGTGAGGAATACATAGACAGACTCTGAACAGACTCCAGATGTTTTTATTTATCTCGTGTATGGATATTTGGTTAACTTGCAGTTTGTTTAGATATGGGGATCTTGAGGCTTCTATCCCAACCTCTCAGCAGGCACACTATGCCCACACAAAGGCTTATTTATGGCTTATGTCATTGGCCACATTGCAGGTCTTTGTGAAAAATCTCATTTGACCTGATTACCATTATTATTCTGTTTCACTTAGACTGCTGAAGATTTCCCTTAATGACCTTCCAATTCCATAATACCATTTCCTATAATTCTAAAACCCCATTATTTCTTACAGAATTGCTAAAAGTACTGCAGTAAATGTATATGTAAAATTTCAAAAGACATATTCATACAGAAGGTTGAAATGCAAGAAGGCACAGCTATAACTTGGAATAGGACGTAGACCATTGCGGTGAACAGATGTTTTGCTGACTGGATAGACGGGTGCAGTTTTGGTACTTAAGATTCATATTAAGACTGTTTTTTATTATTATGGAAATGAATTGGGGTTGAGTATAGGGAATACAATTTCAGATTCTGAAGGCAATATTAAATTTGACAATTTGGTTTTTAAAAAAGAACACTGAAAGCAGATAGACTGATGAAATAGGCAAAAACATCGCTGATGCGATTAATTTGAAACAATCTGAGGTAAAACAACATGGAAAGGCAGCTGACTCTAACAGGTACTAATTTGGTGAATGCAAATATTGCCAAATCTGGCAGTGGAAGGAGGAACAGCATGTTGTTAAGGCAGGTTCCTGTTTAGGCCTAAGCTAGAGTATTGTTTTATACAATTTTGGATAGTTAGGAATGGTGTTAACATCCTGGAGAGGTAACAGAACTCCCATGATATTTCCATGGAGGGAAGAATTGAGTTATAAGTATGTTTAAATCAACATGTTAAGAATTAGAATCCCTACAGTGTGGAAGCAGGCCCTTCGGCATAGCAAGTCCCTCCAAAGTATAACTCACCCAGACCCATTCCCCATGTTACTCTACATTTCCCCCTGACTCATGCACCTAACCTACACACCCCTGAACACTATGGGCAATTTAGCATGACCAATTCACCTAACTTGCACATCTTTGGACTCTGGGAGGAAACTGGAGCAGACACAGAGAGAATGTGCAAACTTCACACAGACAGTCACCCAAGGCTGGAATCGAAACCGGGTCCCAAGTGCTGCGAGGCAGCAGTGCTAACCACTGAGCCACCGTACCGCCCCCAACATTCAGACATACTGTCACATACCTTTGATCCAGGTGAACCCGGATCACCTGGTCCAGATGTGGGTTCATTACCACCAAAACCCTAAGAATTCATTTATATAATCACATTGAGAAATTGGGATTGGTCTACCCAGAACAGGGGTTACAGGGAATCCTAAAATTCATACATTATGAGAAGTTTTAATATAAAAGAAACAAGAGAACCTAGCCATTGTATGAGTAATTTAGTAGGATTAATTTGAAGGGTTTTGGGGAATGCTGGGAAGTTGGAACATTACTTCGATTTGAAATGGTCTCCTTTGGTGTTGCAAGATTCTATGATTCCTGTACTCAAAACAACTCTATTATCTGGGATTAAGAGTTTTGTGCTGATGTAGGATATAGGTGGTGAGAGATACATGGGTAAATTGCAGCTCGAAAACTGAACAAATGTGTTTGGAACTCACTTGTTAATTGGCTGATTGGTGTAGGAGAGGGGTCAAAATGAGAGTGTATTGGTTTGGTGTTTACAGCACCAAACGGCTCTAAACACAAGCTCACCCAGCCCTCTTCGAAATTTCAATCTCAGTTATGATTTTAGACCCTGAATGAAAGGCACAGGCAATTGGCATTCATACCTGATAGCCATTATCTGTCTGCCCATGATAGAACCTTTGTCTCTGAGTCACACTTCTTTCTGAGTCAGTTCATATCCCGTTCCAAAGTCTTGAACACAAAATCTTGGTTGGCAATCCCAGTTTAGTCTTTCAGTGCCTTTTCAGATGGACCTAAAGAAGCCCAGGGCACTATTTTGAATAATAGCATGGGAGGTCTCTCTGATGTCTACATCAATCCCTAACTCATCTTGTCATTAACAGGATCACATTGATGTCTATGACTGCATGATGAACAGAAATTCACTGTATTACAATAATAATTATCTTTTAAAAGTACTTAATTGGTTGAAAAACACTTTGGAAATGCCCTGAGCTCATGAAGGATATTACACAAATGCAAGTCTTTCTTAACTCTTGCACCATCAATTTCAGGTGACATGGAAAGAAGAGAGGACCAAATTTTCAGTTATTTTTACAAACAGTATGTGTGCATGATGGACATTAAGGGGAGGAAAGGTTTCTCACCTTCAGTGACAATTGTAAAAGCCTAAATGACTAGTAAAAATGGCTAATTAGCTTCTTTATTTTTCCAGGATCAGTGGAAGTGTCCCGTCGTAATCCAATTGCCTCATGGATGTGTGCAATGCTTTATTGCTTTGCCAGTTATATAATGGCTGATATACTGCTTGGAGAATCACCCCTCCATTATTTTAACAACACCTCTCACATCTTGCTGGCAACTGCTGTTTGGTGAGTAAACACAGATTTTGTCATTCACTTTGTCAAATTCACTTTTTTGCTGCAGGTGTGATAATCAGGTTGGTTGGCAGATGAGAACATGAGGGTGTAAAATATATTGAGGAATAAATATTGAGAAGAACCATAGGATTAGTTTACAAGTTAAAACACAGTGGTTATCCAGATTGTACTAAGAGTTGCATGCCGAGGGAAACATAAATTTAAAAGGGTAATTTTAGTGAGATTTATAAAATTATTGGAATTAAAATGTTTTTGCATAGACCAACTGAAAAGACTAGGGAGAATGGGGGTCACTTTTACTGACAGCATAAGGACAGAAATTTACAAAACAGGTTGTTGGTTTGTTTGGGGAATGCTGGTTCATTGAATTTCTTGAAACAATTTTTTTTTAAACATTCTCATCCAGAAAGTTAGGAGGTATGGGATACAGGGAATTTTGGCTGTCTGCATACAGAATCGGCTGGTCGAAAAAAGACAGCAACTGGTAGTGGGTGGAATGTATTTCGCCTAGAGGTTGGTGAACAGTGGTGTCCTGCAGAGGTCTGTTCTTGGGCCTCTGCTCTTTGTAGTTTTTATAAATGACTTGGATGAAGAAGTGGAAGGAGGTGGGGGGGGAGCATCAGTAAGTTTGCCGATGACACAAAGATCGGTGATTTTGTAGATAGTGTCAAGGGCAGTTGCAAGCTATAACATGACATTGACAGGATGCAGAGCTGGGCTGAGATGTGGCAGATGCAGTTCAACCTGGATAAATACAAAGTGATTCATTTTGGAAGGTAAGTACAGGGCTAATGACAGGATTCTTGGCAGTATGGAGGAACAGTGGGATCTTGGGATCCATGTACATAGATCTCTAAAAGTTGCCACACAAGTGGAAAAGCACAGCCGATCAGAAAGCATCCAAGGAGCAGGAGAGTCGATGTTTCGGGCTCAGGCTGTTCACCAGGAATGAGGGGTGGCCTAAGGGGGGATAACAGATAAATGGGAGGAGGGTGGGGCTGGGGGTAAGGTAGCTGGGAATGTGATGGGAAGATGAAGGTGGGGGTGAAGGTGATAGGTCGAAGAGGAGGGTGGAGCGGATAGGTGGGCAGGAAGATGGACAGGTAGGACAGTTCAAGAGGGTGGTGCGAAGGTTGGGTCTTTCTGGAACGCAGATAGGGGAGGGAGGGGAATATATCCTTGGTGGCGGGATTTGTTTGTATGTGGCAGAAACAGCAGATGAAAATGCATCTTATCCAGAGATTGGTGGGGTGGATGGTGAGGACCAGGGTGGGGTTCTGTCCTTGTTGCGATTGGAGTGGTGCGGTTCAAGGGTGGTGATGCAGGAAGTGGAGGAGATGTGCTGGAGGGCATTGTCGACCATTTGGGAGGGGGAATTGCGGTCTTTGAAAAGGAAGCCATCTGGGATGTTCTGTGGCGGAATTAGTCCTCCTGGTAGCAGATGTGGTGGAGGCTGAGGAATTGGGAATAAGGGATAGCATTTTTTACAGGTGGCAGGGTGGGAGGAGGTGTAGTCCAGGTAGCTGTGGGAGTGGGTGCATTTGAATTAGATGTCTGTGTTGAGTCAGTCGCCGGAAATAGAGATGGCGAGGTCCAGGAAGGTGAGAGAGGTGTCCAAGATGGTCCAGGTGAATTTGAGGTCAGGATGGAAGATGTCCGTGAAGTTAACAAATTGTTCAATCTCCGCTTAGGAGCACGAGGAGGCATTGGTACTGTCATCGATGTAGCGGAGGAAAAGATGGGGAATGGTGCCGGTATAGCTATGGAAGATGGACTGTTTCATGTACCCGACAAAGGGGCAGGCATAGCTGGGACCCATCCAGGTGCCCATTGCTACCTCTTTGGTCCGGAAGAAGTGGGAGGATTTAAAGGAGAAACTGTTGAGGGTGAGGACTAGTTCAGCCAATTGAATGAGTGTGTCAGTGGAAAGGTACTGGTTGTGTTGGTGGGAGGGCTTAGAGGCCTTCGTCATGACAGATGGATGTATACCGGGACTGGATGTCCATGGTGAAGATGAGGTTTTGGGGGCCGTGAAAATGAAAGTCATGGAGGAGGTGGAGGGTGTGGGTGAAGTCCCAAATGTATGTGGGGAGATCCTGGACCAAAGGGTACAGGACAGTATCAAGGTATGCAGAGATAAGTTTGCTGGGGCAGGAGCAGTGAAAGTCATGGAGGAGGTGGAGGGTGTGGGTGAAGTCCCAAATGTATGTGGGGAGATCCTGGACCAAAGGGTACAGGACAGTATCAAGGTATGCAGAGATAAGTTTGCTGGGGCAGGAGCAGGCTGAGATGCTGGGTCGACTGGGCAGTCAGGTTTGTGAATTTTGGGTAAGAGGTAGAACTGGGCGGTGCAGAGT
>NC_057740.1:2173263-2192642 GCF_004010195.1 Chiloscyllium plagiosum
ATGCCGACCAGATATCCCAACCCAATCTAGTCCCACCTGCCCCTCAAGATTTTATAAACCTCTATAATAAGGTCACCCCTCAGCCTCTGATGCTCCAGGGAAAACAGCCCTAGCCTATTCAACCTCTCCCTATAGCTCAAATACTCCAACCCTGGCAATTACCTTGTAAATCTTTTCTGAACCCTTTCAAGTTTCACAACATCTGTCGGATAGGAAGCAGACCAGAATTGCATGCAATATTCAAAAAGTGGCCTAACCAATGTCCTGTACAGCTGCAACATTATCTCTTCACAGAAAGAAGAATAGAAATAATAGGCAATTATGATGTAAATGAGTTAAAATAGTTTATTGTTTTGGCAAATGAAAGAATTCACGCCTATTGTAGTGAAGAGTTGTTGGTCCTACATGCTTGGCAACTAAACTACAATTTATTTCTATTGTGCCTTAAACATAATGAAACATCAACAATTGCCAACAAGGTGCACAGCATTCCATCACAAAGTGTGACACTAACTACATTAGGAAATGTTAGGTCAAATGACCAAATGCTTTAAGGAATCAGCCATGGTTGAACGATGGAGCAGACTCGATGCCAAATGGCCTAATTCTGCTTCTGTATCTTATGCAAATGTCTTAATGGAGGAAGTGAAGTTGAGAGCCAGAGAGGTGGATGACGTATTCCAAACCTTTGGGACTAGGCTACTGAAAGAACAGTTACTGATAGTGAAGCAAATGGCAAGTAAAACACAGGAACGAACATAGTCAATAAGAGGGTTTTAAAACTGGTGCATTGCTCTCAATTTTTTAAAATGAGAATACTGTGGAGCAGTAGATCTGACAAAAAGCTGGAAGTTGGAAATGAGTGCTTATGTCAGGGGAGATTGATATGAGGAATTAATAAAGAAACTAGATAATTTGAGAAAGTGAGGAGGAGTGATATAGGAGGAGGTCTATTTTTATGTAGTAAAATTCTAAATTATTCAATTAAAAAAAGGGAGAACTATATATATTTTCATTTTTGCATAATTACAAGTTAGGTCAATGTTTCAAAAGAAGCTGATCACAGCCAATACTCTACAGAATCCAAAGAGTATGGAAACAGGCCCAATTAGCCCACACCGACCCTCTGAAAAGTAACCCACCCAGACCCATTCCTCTACCCTATTACCCTGTATTTTACCCCGAACTAATATACATCCCTGAACACTATGGACAATTTAGCGTGGCCAATTTACCTGACCTGTACATCCTTGGATTGTGGGATGAAACTGGAGGACCCCCATTTGGACACAAGGAGTACGTACAAACTCCACAGACAGTTGCCCAAGGCTGGAATCAAACCTGGGTCCCTGGCACTGTCAGGTAGCCGTGCTAACCACTGTGCCACCTATATGTTCACCTTTGTCAAATAATTCAATTTAACAATGATATCAAGCCTCGACTTACCAACTGTTTCATTGATTAACCTTCAGAGAAATTGGAGAAGCACATGTGCAAAAGACGGAGATGTGTGTTTTCGGTGACAAGGAGGTACTATTGTTACTCTCTACCACCCATGGTTACACCATTGTGCAAGTAAATGCAGTTGTTAATATGGAAAGTAGTTGAGCAGATATGAGGTTAATTGATTAAACTGACTGAGTAGGTGTAAAGGGCAAATAGGTACAGTCTTGTTGTTTAATGTTAGTGTCGCTACCTCTAAGTTAGAAGATCTGGGTTCAAGTCATAAATGTCCCAGAGGTGCGTTGAAACATAACTGAACAGCTTAATTAAAGTGACCATAAAGGGGAAATAAGTGGGACTGTATGGGGAAGAAGCTGTAAGGCTGAATCATTAATAAATTCAAATGACAAAGAAAGATGTCTTGGTTTCTGTCTGACTTGGTTGCAGATTGACATTGGGAGCAGCCTAAAAGTGAAGATTGAAAACTAAAAGTTCTTTGCAGGCAGAAGATTTTAATTTGAGTTATTTTAGCAAAGAGTATTGAAACCAGTGCAAAGTGTTATGATTTCCCAGTGACATTCTGTAAAGCTGATCCTTACAATCCATGGACAAATGAACTAGATATGTGTACATAGGTTAAGCCTACACTAAGAGAAAAAGGAAGGTAATTGCCTCTTCTACCACTTCTTACTAAAAACATAATCAGGTGTAAAGTATTTTCAGAACTAGAGTCCCAATCATTTTTAGAAAGAAACACTATCTTGGAAAAGATATCAGAAATGCTTAAAAAAATCCTTGAAGCATGTTCACTACAAGCTCAATTGGGATATTTAACAGCATCATAAAGAATGGGGGAATCGATTGGAGTGGCAAAAAGAAACCATTCAGATACAGGCTGAAAGCATCAACACAAAAAGCGAATCTAAACAAAAATAGAGGATAAAAATGCTGACAAAACCAATAGATGTAGCATTGACACATTTTAGTGACTACAGATTAATCAGAAGTTTATAAAGGATGCCAATCAAATAGAGTTGGAGAGCTGGAAAGAACTTAGCATACACTATGGTACCAAATAGGGGATCACAGCCTTTTCATAAAGATAGGTATGGACAAAATATTGTTTCAACTAAAAACTTGGTAATCAGATACCAATGTCAATTCCCCGAACACAGAAAAATTGATCTTGAAGATCTTCGTTCTTTTACTAACATACTCATGGGAATGTAAGTCACTTCATTTAAAAGTTGCCCTTTTGCAAGATGACAAGTTTCAAAGGGAAGCATTTTTGAAACCACCTAAAGAAGCAGGTGGCATAGAAGGGAAAGTATGGAACTATGAAAGTAAATGTGCTTATGGGTTGAATGTTGAGTGAGGGTATGGTATTTCTCCGTTATATCTGTATTATTGAAAGTGGGTTGCAGTCAGCTTAAAGAAGACCTAGTAATGTACGACTGGTATTACAAAGGGAAACTAACAGACATCTTCATGATACATGTTGATGATTATCTGCAGGGAGTTTCTATGGAATTCAAATACTGCATGATTTGGAGATGCTGGTGTTGGAAGTAGTGCATGTTAGATAAAAGAGAATTTAAGATTGGAAGTCAGGTTTCTGAGTCCTTTAAATATATAGGGTTTAGAAACTAAGTTGGATACATCACAAGTGACTTTGGATTCACAGTCTTACTTGGAAATGGTTAATTGCATCCCAATAAATTTGGCCAAATCCCTACAGAAAGATGATTTTTTTCAGTCTGGGAAGTAACAGACCAGTTAAGAAGTTTGATTAGCCAACAACAAGGGAGCATAATTTTAAGGGCGGCATCATAGCTCAGTGGTTACCACTGTTACCTCACAGCACCAGGAACCTGGGTTCCATTCCTGCTTCGGGTGACTGTGTGCGTGGAGTCTACACATTCTTCACATGTCTGCGTGAGTTTGTTCCGGTTTCCTCCCACATTCCAAATGATGTGCAGGTTAGGTGAATTGGCTATGTTTGGTGCATTCGTCAGGGATAAATGTAGGGAAATGAGTCTGGGTGGGTTACTCTTCAGAAGGTCATAGAATCATAGAGTGTGGATTTGATGGGCCGAAGGGCCTGCTTCCACACTGTAGGAAATTTAATGTGAAAGGCCAGACTTTAAATGGGATTTGAGGAAAAACTTTTTCACTCAGAGGGTAGTGGGTATTTGGAATACACTGCCTGGGAGAATGGGAAATTTTAAAAGGTTACATTACAGAGACTTGGTTGAGAAGGAAACAGGACTAGCTGCTCAATGTTCCAGGCTTTCATTGTTTTAGACAAGATAGAGAGGAAGATAAAAGAAGTGGAGGAGTTGCATTACTAATCAGGAGAATGCTCCATCTGCATTCAGAGAGGATACACTGGAGGGCTCATCCACTGAGTCAATATGGGTAGAGTTCAAAAATAAGATGGGTGCAGTCACTCTAATTGGATTACATTATAGGCCGCCCAACAGCCAATGAGACATTGAGGAATAAACACGTAGGCAGATTATGGAACATGTAATAACAACATGGTTGTCATAGTGCGTGGCTTTAACATACCCAATATTGACTGGGACTTCCTGAGTGCAAGAGGCTTAGATGGGGTGGAATTTGTTAAGTGTTAGCAAGGTTAGATCTCACGGAATACATGAAGACCTAGCCATTTGGATGCAGAACTGGCTCAAAGGTAGAAGACAGAGGGTGGTGGTGGAGGGTTGTTTTTCAGACTGGAGGCCTGTGACCAGTGGAATGCCACAAGGATCGTGCTGGGTCCACTACTTTTCATCATTTATATAAATGATTTGGGTGTGAGCATAAGAGGTATAGTTAGTAAATTTGCAGATGACACCAAAATTGGAGGTGTAGTGGACAGCGAAGAAGGTTACCTCAGATTACCATAGGATCTTGACCAGATGGGCCAATGGGCTGAGAAGTGGCAGATGGAGTTTAATTCATTTAAATGCGAGGTGGTGCATTTGGGAAAACAAAACTTAGCAAGACTTATACACTTAATGGTAAGGTCCGAGGGAGTGTTGCTGAACAAAGAGACTTTGGAGTGCAGGTTCATATTTCCTTGAAAGTTGAGTCGCAGGTAGATAAGATAGTGAAGAAGACGCTTGATATGCTTTCCTTTATTCGTCGGAATATTGAGTATAGGAGTTGGGAGGTCATGTTGTGGCTGTACAGGACACTGGTTAGACCATATTGAAATATTGCAAGCAATTCTGGTCTCCTTCCTATTGGAAGGATGTTGTGAAACTTGAAAGGGATCAGAAAAGATTTACAAAGATGTTGCTAGGGTTGGAGGATTTGGGAGGAGGGAGAGGCAGAACAGGCTGGGGCAGTTTTCCCCTGGAGCATCAGAGGCTGAGGGGTGACCTTATAGAAGTTTACAAAATTATGAGGGGCATAGATAGGATAAATAGACAAGGTTTTTTCCCTGGGTGAGGGAGTCCAGAACTAGAGGGCATAGGTTTAGGCTGAAAGGGGAAAGATATAAAAGAGACCTAAGGGGCAACTTTTTTCACGCAGAGGGTGCTACGTGTATGGAATGAGCTGCCAGAGGAAGTGTTGGAGGCTGGTACAATTGCAACAATGAAGAGGCATTTGGATGGGTATATGAATAGGAAGGGTTTTTTAGCGATATTGGCAGGGTGCTGACAGGTGGGACTAGATTGGGTTGGGATATCTGGTTGGCATGGACGAGTTGGACCGAAGGGTCTGTTTCCGTGCTGTACATCTTTATGACTCTAAGTGCATCCAAGAGGGTTTCTTGAAACAGTATGTTGGATCATCCAACTTGAGGAGGGGTAATACTGGATCTTTTACTGCCAAATGAGCCTGGCCAGGTGACTGACCTTCCAATGCGAGAGCATTTTGGAAACAGGGATCGCAACTGCTTCGGTCTTAAGCAGCTATGAATAAGGAGAAGTCAGGACCATGGGTAAGGTACTAAATTAGCAGAGGGCCAATTACATCAATATTAGGCAGGAATTAGGGAGTATTAATTGGGCCTCCCTGTCTCCATCTCTGGCGACCAACTCAACATGAGTGCTATTTCAAATTCACCGACTACCTGTAAAAACGTGATCCCTTTCTCCCAATAAATCCACCTCTGCCATATCTGCTCCCAGAATGAGCAATTCCACTCCAGGACATCCCAGATGGCCTCCTGTTTCAAGGACTGCAATTTCCCCTCCCACGTGATCAACAGTGCCCTCAAACGCATCTCCTCCACTTCCCATACCTCTGTCCTTGAACACCACCCTTCCAACTGCAACAAGGATAGAACCCCCCCGGTCCTCACCTTCCACCCCATCAATCTCCAGATACAGTGCATTATCCTCTGCCATCTCTTCCTATAATCAGACCTTACCACCAGAGATATATTTCTCTCCCCACCCCTAACTACATTCTGCAGAGACCATTCTCTCTGTGACTCCCTCATTAGGTCCATGATCCCCACCAACCCACCCTGCATCTTCCCTAGCCCCCGCAAGAAGTGTAAAACCTGCACCCACACCTCCCACTTCACCTCTGTCCAAAGCGCCAAAGGATCTTTTCACATCCAGCAGAGACTTTCCTCCATATCCAAACACCTCATCTACTGTGTCTGTTGCTCTCAATGTGGTCTCCTGTACATCAGGGAGACAGGACGCCAACTCATGGAACATTTCAGGGAATATTTCTGGGACACATGCACCAAACAACCCCACTGCCCTGTGGCCGAACAGTTCAACTCCCCCGCCCACCACCAAATCCAAGCCACCCGTTGACTGGAGGAAGAATGCCTCATCTATTGCCTTGGGACCCTTCAACCATATAGCATCAATATCAACTTCATTAGGTTTCAAATCTCCCCTTCTGCCACCTCATCCCAGATCCAACCCTCCATATTGGCACCATCCTCTTGACCTGTCCTACCTGTCCATCCTCCTTCCCACCTATCCGCTCCACCCATCTATCACAATCATCCCTCTACCTGCATCCATCTATCACCTTCCCAGCTACCTTCCCCCTCCCCCCTCCTATTTATCTCTGAGCTCCCTTCTGCACTGCCCCACCCACATTCCTGATGAAGGGCTTGTGTCCAAAATGTTGACTGCCCTGCTCCTCAGCTGCTGACTGACCTGCTGTGCTCTGATCCCCCGCATCTGCAGTCCTCACTTTTTCCTAAGAGCTGTTATCAGACAAGTCGACATTTGACATGTGTTTAAAGACCTGCTGATGAGAATTCAGGCCCAGTAAGGAGGAAGGATAAGGATGGCAAGGTAAGAGATCCCTAGATAATGAGGAAGGTTGTGAATTTAGTCAAAGGAGAGAAGAAGCATTTGTAAGGTTTCGGAAGCTAAAATTGGACAGGGCCCATTAGGAATGTAAATAAAGCAGGGAAGAACTCAGGCAGGGAATCAGGAGAGCAAGAAGGAGTCATGAAATGATCTTGGCAAGTAGGGTGAAAGAGAATCCCAAGATATTATATACTTAAATCAAAAATTAGAGGATAACCTGGGAGAAGTGAGGACCAGACAGCATCCGAGGAGCAGGAGTTTCAACATTTCGGGCAAAAGCCCTTCATCATGTTCAAAAAGGGACACTGCGACAAGCCAGGAATGATAGAACAATGAGTCTCACATTGTTGGTTGAGAAACTATTGGAGAGAATTCTTCGGGATAGGATTTAGATGCATTTGGAAAAGCTTGGCCCAATTAGGGAGTCAGCATGGCTTCATTCCTGATGAAGGACTTTTGCCCAAAACGTCGATTCTCCTACTCCTCAGATACTGCCTGACCTGCTGTGCTTTTCAGCGTCATACTCTTGACTCTAATCTCCAGCATCTGCAGTCCTCACTTTTGCCTAGAAGAAAGGACCACTGAAGGACAAAAGAGGGAACTTGTGCTTAGAGGCAGAGGATGTGGGTGAGATCCTAAATGAGTACTTTGCATTATTATTCACCCAGGAGAAGGATATTGAGGATATTGTGTAGATCATGCTAATATGCTACAGCATTTTGAGATCAACAAAGCAGTGTTGGCTCTCTTGAAGAGCATTTAAATGTATAAGTTCCCAAGGCCCAATGGTATGTACCCCAGGTTACTGAAAGAGGCGAGATGAGATTGATGGAGCCTTGACCAAGATCTTTGTATCCTCCTTAGCCACTAGGAGGTCCTGGAGAACCACTGAATATAGTAACTTTGTTCCTCTGTTCAAAAAGGGAATCTGGAACAATCCAGGAAACTATAGAGCAATCAGTTTCACATTGGTAGTTGAGAAACTATTGAATAGGATTTAGATGCATTTGGAAAAGTATGGTCCAATTAGGGACAGTCAGCATGGCTTTGTGCAGGGCAGGTCATGTCTTACTAACGTGATTGAATTTTATGAGGTGAAACATGTGATCAGTGAGGATAGAGCAGCTGATGTTGTCTCCATGGATTTTAGTAAGGCTTTCAACAAGGTAGGCTCATCCAGAAGATTAAGATTACAGTGACTAACAGTGAATTGGCCGTGTGAATTCAGAATTGGCTTGCTCATAAGTCATTAGTTGTCAGATTGTTTCACAAAAGCAATTTTGCAGATCCTCAATTTGGACACCTGGTGATATGAGGCATTACAAGAACATAAAAATCAACTTTGGGCTGCTTTGTGACTAACCATGTAACATTTTGTTTAAAGAAAGAGGGATATTGAAGGTTGATTGTATTATGTGAAATATGAAAAATATCATTACTAATTAGTTGTATAATATATAGAATGAGGATTGTTTGTTTTATTTAAAGAGAAGAGTATCTGATTATAGGAAGTAGTTAAACGGAAATAGCACACAAACAGACTCTTCGGTCCAACTCGTCCATGCCGACCAGATATCCTAACCAAATCTACTCCCATTTGCCAGCACTTGGCCCATATCCCTCTAAATCCTTCCCAATTCATGTACCCATCCAAATGCATTTTAAACGTTTTAATTGTACCAGCCTCCACCATCTCCTCTGGCAGCTCATTTCATACATGTACCATCCTTTGCATGAAAAAGTTGTCCCTTAGGTCCCTTTTAAATCTTTCCCCTCTCACCCAAAACTTATGCTCTCTAGATCTGGGCTCCCCCACCCTAGAGTAAATACCTTGTCTATTTACTCTATCCATGCCCCTCATGATTTTATGAACCTCTGTAAGGTCGCCCCTCAGCCTCCGACGCTCCAGGGAAAACAGCCCCAGTCTTTTCATCCTCTCCCTGAAGCTCAAATCCTCCAACCCTGGCAACATCCTTGTAAATCTTTACTGAATCCTTTCAAGTTTCACAACATCCTTCCAATCACAGGGAGCCCAGAATTAGAATTAACTTATTAAATTGATTGGTAGATATAAAGGGAGACTGGAGTGTAGAAGGGGGTGTACGACTAAGTAGTGAATAAACTCATGGTTTCTGTGTCTCCTATTGGCTTGATTCCCTCACTTTTAACATAGTACATAGTTTTACTGGACCAACGGAACATTATGTGGCGACTTTCTTCAAGGCCTTCACTAACGCTTTTATCATCAAACAATAGGAGAGGTCTGTTAGTGACCTTACCTTTTGTTTTCTACCCTCTTCTATTTTATTGTCTAATTGCTTAATGAATTTCAGAACGCAGCAGACAATTGGCACAGCTGGAACCTGTGCCGACTGTATCAATCTGATATGAGTGAAAAGAAAACTTCAAAGTGAATGACATTATGGACATTAAAATCATATTAAAACCATATATTTGTTTAAACTAACGT
The DNA here is from genome assembly GCF_004010195.1 of Chiloscyllium plagiosum. Lineage (NCBI taxonomy): Eukaryota > Metazoa > Chordata > Chondrichthyes > Orectolobiformes > Hemiscylliidae > Chiloscyllium > Chiloscyllium plagiosum. Next base: position 2,182,477 of record NC_057740.1, read on the forward strand.
GGTTGACATATCAGCTATTAAATAAGATTTAGTTATGAATACTGAGAGTTTGTCATTACTGAAATAAACACTATGATTTCAACTTAGGTACCTCATCTTTTATTGCCCACTGAACCTTTTCTACAAGTGTGTGGCCTTCATGCCTGTGAAGTTGATCCTCACTGCTATGAAAGAGGTGGTGCGGGTCCGCAAAATTAGTATGGGTGTTGTCCATGCACACCATGCCTACCACCACGGATGGATCATAATGGCTTTGGTTGGATGGGCCAAAGGTAAGTTTCTGGTTTAGTGGTGCTGGAAAAGCACAGCAGTTCAGGCAGCATCCGAGGAGCAGTAAAATCGACGTTTCGGGCAAAAGCCCTTCATCAGGAATACAGGCAGAGTGCCTGAAGGATGGAGGGATAAATGAGAGGAGGATGGGGGTAGGGAGAAAGTAGCATAGAGTACAATAGGTGAGTGGGGGAGGGGATGAAGGTGATAGGGATAGGTGGAAAAGAAGATAGGCAGGTAGGACAAGTCATGGGGACAGTGCTGAGCTGGAAGTTTGGAACTGGGTGAGGTGGGGGAAGGGGAAATGAGGAAACTGTTGAAGTCCACATTGATGCCCTGGGGTTGAAGTGTTCCGAGGTGGAAGATAAGGCGTTCTTCCTCCAGGCATCGGGTGGTGAGGGAGCAGCGGTGAAGGAGGCCCAGGACCTCCATGTCCTCGGTTGAGTGGGAGGGGGAGTTGAAATGTTGGGCCAAAGGCGGTGTGCTTGATTGCTGCAGGTGTCCCAGAGATGTTCCCTAAAGGGCTCTGCTAGGAGGCCTAAGTTGTCTTTTGTTGCCTTATGTTTGAGATGTTATATTGGATATTACAGTGCCAAACAATCATTTGTGTTGATCAATCCCCATCCTTCTGACACCTGACTAACAGAAATTGCATGAGAGCCAAACACTGCCCTCTAACTGCGTATTCCTCCAACAACATTCATTTTGTTGAAGTCAAACCCGAAAAAGGGATCGGTATTGGCTTGAAACAAAATGTCCAATTTTATGACATGGCAATTGCAGTCCATATTGAAAGAAACCCAGCTATATTGTCGAAGGCAACAAAATATCCAGACCATGTGGACCATTAGTACATGCTGGTCATTGTTATTTTGTTCCCCACAGGTGCTGGAGTTGCACTGATCTCCAACTTTGAGCAGCTAATTCGTGGAGTCTGGAAGCCAGAAACAAACGAGTTTCTCAACATGTCCTTGTAAGTGAAAATTACAGCACAAAGTAAAAGGGCAGCCTCTTTTTCAACCTGAGCAATTTAGGAAAAGAAAATCAATGTTTGGAATATGGAATGCAAAGTGGTTACCAATTAACTCAAACCTGGTTTGTGCTGCCTTCAAAACAACTTAGCATCTTCTCAGTATTTCTGGGTGGAGGAATTAAAGATGCAGTGTTTGGTTACTGTGACATGTACAAGTTCAGCCCTATTCTTCAGATCCTCGCCATGCCGATGTGGAAAAGCAAGGATTTGGGCGGGCGGGGGGTTAGGTGGAGGGCAAATGATAAGGATTTTGAGCAGAGACAGGGTGCCTCTCCACAAGAAAACAGAAGAGTTATGAACAACATTGCTGCTGACCTGAAACATTTGCAGAATTTGAAGGCAGGCCTTTTCAGTTATAAAAATAGTTCATCCAAAAAATCAGGAAACTGAAAGCACAACAATGGTCACAAAAAATTCAGGAAAACAAAGCTAGAGATATTACACAGCTGGTAAAACAAATTGTAAAGTTTTTATTTTGATTTCTCATAGCCCAACAAAAGCTAGTTTGGTTGGAGCAGTTATCTTCACCCTACAGCAGGCCCGCTGGCTTCCCATATCCAAACACAATGTCGTGTTCCTGTTCACCATCTTCATGGTTGTTACAAAGGTAAGTACGCCTTTTCAATTGATTAAAATAAAACAAGGTTTAAGGAATGTGTTATGTATGCACTGTCTGCGCAAGTGGATGCAAGAGTGCTAATTTACCTTCCAATCTAAAGTTCATGAAAGATTGAAATATTGAAACTCAATACTGATTGTGACTAAAAAGTTCTCATGTTTCTTTCAGTATATTAATACATTGTCCATTAAGACACTTTTGTTTTTATTCACTCATGGAATAAAAGTCACTGACAATGTCAGCCTTCACTTGCTGGTGGTGGACCTTCTTCTTAACTGTTGTGATCCAAGTGGTGTATGTACATGCAGAATGCTGTTAGGTAGAGAAATGCAGGATTTCCAGTTCCAAGCTCATTAACAGTAAAGATTGATGTTTCAGTCAGAGGAAAATTTGCATATGATGGTGTTCCCAGATCCCTGAAGGCTTTGTCCTGTTAGGTAATAGAGGTTGTAGGCATGAAATCCTGTCAAAGGAGCCTTGGTGATTTGATAAAATGCATGTTGTGGATGGAAAACATTGGTGCCACAGATTGCTAGTGAGATTGTATCATATTATGATCAGTATTGGCTAGAGGTTCCTTTCATTATGAGGTTATTAATTAATCCTACATCATTACACAAAAAGCCTGCTCCTTGGTTGGGACTGAACATATTACTCAAAAATAATCCAGAAAATTCCAAGCCAGTGCTGCACTGATTAATTTAATAATGCTACCAAAATAACAATTCATACTATTACTTCTAATGACATTAATTTTGTGATTATTTATTTTGTTGTTTCACTTTAGTGGGCGGCACGGTGGCACAGTGGTTAGCACTGCTGCCTCACAGCGCCAGAGACCCGGGTTCAATACCCGTCTCAGGCGACTGACTGTGTGGAGTTTGCACGTTCTCCCCGTGTCTGCGTGGGTTTCCTCCAGGTGCTCCGGTTTCCTCCCACAGTCCAAAGATGTGCAGGGTCAGGTGAATTGGCCATACTAAATTGCCCGCAGTGTTAGGTAAGGGGTAAATGTAAGGGTATGGGTGGGTTTCGCTTCGGCGGGTCGGTGTGGACTTGTTGGGCCGAAGGGCCTGTTTCCACACTGTAAGTAATCTAATCTAATCTAAAAAAAAAAAAATTTATAAAACAAGTTCAGTCAATAAATATGAAAAAAAACAATCCAGAGGGACAAATAAACAGATTTTCGCCATTTAGTACAGACGACACTAAGAGGGAACAATAAGGGCTGTTGATAAGAGCAGAAAGTTGAAAAAAAAGACATAAACAAATTCTAGATCAGATGGAGTTTAAAATGGGCAAGTAAGCTCAATAGGTCAGATCTAACAAAAACAAATCTGGCCTGGTTAACGGACCATAATCTGAACCATTTTAGAATGAAATCAAGGAAATCATTTTCCCACAAAGGTTAGTGGAAATCTGGACCTTTGTTCAAAGACACTGTCAATGCTGATCATTCACTAGATTTTTCTTAGTTAAACAGAGTTCAGGTTCGGCTCAACCAAGGTCTAATTGAACAATGGAACATGTCTTACTGCCTAACTCCTGTTCTGAACTTGTAAATAATGTCAGAAAATTAATGAATGTGACAAGTAAATGGATATCACTAGTTACTGAATTTTTACATCTACCATTCTAGGTATTCATGACAGCAACACACTCCCATGGGTCACCTTTCGCTCCAATTGAAGCCTTCATTTGCCCCATTATATTTGGGAATGCCTGTGGTATCTATGATGATCATGATCGTGTCTGCTCTCGCGACAATGTACAGAGCTGTACCCCTTCCAATCTGTCTCCATACTCAGCCAAGACAAAGGAGGAACTTAATGAAGGGACAAGGAAGAAGAAATGCAAAAAGACTGAATAAGTGATATGACTCCCATCACAGTTATCAAAGCGTGCAGGAAGTGCAATTTCTGGTACTTAACGTGATCTGGAAACTGTACTATGAGGAAATCGACATAATTGTACTCATACAGTCTACTAGGGTTTGCATTTGAGCTTGTCTGTCTCATTAAATGGAAAGAAAAATGTGAACAAACAGTAGTTAGCCTATCCTTCGCAGGGACATATTTCCTCAGCAAGTTCCTTCTCGAAAAAGCAGACAGCATTAGTAATAGTAATGATTTATCAAGGTCTTTGAACAACCAGGTATAGAATGTGAAGAAAATGATAATAATCGTTTTCCTTTCTAAAATTGTTGGGATGTACTGTTGGAACTATGTAAGAGGAAATGCTTTATTCACGTCAAACCAATACTGTACTAGATCAGAGAGAATTTCATTTTGTCATTGTTTGTAAAAGCATACATAAATTCTAAATTCCAGCATTATTATATCAGACTTTGGACTAGACAGCCAAAAGTCAAAGTGGAGGTGCTATAAATACCAACTAGTGGTGAAGTGAAATGACCTCTGCTGATAATTAGAGCACCTGCGTTGTCCTCATTCTGAATTTGTAGCAGAAATGCAGACACTATCTCCAGTATGGACAGTGGGGCTGTAATAAGCAAATGAAATAGGTCAAAGTCTCCATTAAATAGACAGTGGAATACCATATGTATCGTTAACTCTTAGTTCACTAACATCTATAGTATAAAATGCAGTAGCTGTATTTGTACCACAAACATTTGCCAAAAATGCTACTTCAGGAAAATTCAGGTCAAAAGTAGGTCATTGTGCCTTTTTTTAAAAAAAAGAGAACCACATTCTCCTATAATTCTGTATAAACATGCACAAAATAATCATTATCAGGTGAATGTAGAGAGTATTCCATCATTGCCAAAAAAATAAATTGTAAGGAAATGTGTTTTATTTGTGGTCTTCCAAGAAATGAAACTGATGTAACATAATAAAGATTAAGTATAAGACACTTTATGTTTATTGAAATGTCTGAAATTCCCCTTATCTGCCATGTTTTCCACAACTAAATTCACTAGTTATCAAACAATATGCCCAAGTATTCATACCTCTGTCTGTGTTGGAATGTAGATATGTAGGAATTTAAAATTATTGACAGGACCTGATTCTAGGATTCCCACGTCTCATTGGGATTTTTATAGCCCTAGGATAAGGGCACAGGTAGTATGACTTCACTCAGCAATCACCTACACTCCTAAGAATTGTGGAGGTGGCAATTTCAGATGCCCCTCTATTTTCATGGAGTCAAGTCCATTTTGGTAGATGTGGTCGACTGCACCTTAGAGGAGAAATGAACCACAGGAGGACCTCAATCCCAAGTGGGTAAACAAAGAAAAAGCCATTTGCTCATGGAGTTCTTTCCTTGAAAAAGTTTGAAATAAAAAGAAAAATCTACTTTCGGTAGTTAGATATCGTTCGGTAAGCTTTGTTTTCTTTCTTCCTGAGTAGTTAACTATGGCGTTTTGTCTTGCAAAGAAAAGTTGATTATTACATTGACCACCATTGTGCAAGTTTAACATGACAGTGCTTTTTCTAAGAGGAAACTGGAGAAGAATGTATTGGGTAACTCTCCTGTTATGTTTGGACTGAAATTTAAATTTCCAGCGATCATTAGTTTTAAAGATAATGGCTCCACTGTTGAACTTTTAAAAAAAAATTTGAGCCACTATATTTCATTGATTGGCATGCAACATGCTTTGTAATCACAATTTTTGAGGGCTTGTCTTGAGGTTTTCCCAAGGGCTTTTTTTTACATACAGGGGCTATCTTTTCATTCTCACTGACTTATGGATTGGGTGGTATGGTTATGACCTCTATTTGTGAAATTTATGGGCATCCGGACACAACAGAAACAGAATTAGAAGAATTCAAAAAAGTCCTCAATTATCAAACCTACATTAAATTTAAAGGCACAACATCTAAGGAAAGCATAATATTCTGAGACAGTATTTCAATTATCAAAAGACCACAGTTACAAGGGAGTAATTTTTTTTTCAAAATAACACACTTTTTTATACTTAAAAAGCAGTGTGATTGTAGTAGACAAGGTGCAGGAGATTCACCAGGATGCTGCCATAGCGCTTTGGCTATGAAGAAAAGCAGAGCGAGCTTGGTTTGAATTCTTTGGAACAGAGGAAGTTGACTGGGAACTTGATGGAGCTGTATAAGAATTTGAGGAGCATGGACAAGGTGAACAAAAATCAGCTGTTCTCCTTAGTTAAAGGGTCATTAACAAGGGGGTATAATTTTAAGGTGAAAGACAGGATGTTTAGAGGACATTTGAGTGTGGTAGGGGTCTGGAGTGTACAGTCTGGGAAGATAATTGAGGTGTAAAAAAGTTTAAAAGTACTTGGATGAGTACTTGAAGCGTCATAACATTCAAGGCGATGGGCCGAATGCTAGAAAGCAGGATTTACTGTAGCTTCAGCAGTAAAACTTCTATGGGCCTAAGGGCATTTTCTATACAGTATGATTTTATTCTAAATACAGCTTCCATATTGGAGAGGTCACAGTGAGTGCACTTCCATCACATGCTGGAAAATCTTAACCAGATAACTGCTATCCTTAATATTGCACCATTGCTACCTTTTTTCATTGCATCTCAGATTTAAATGTAATGATTGAAACTGTGATCTTCACAATAGTATCCACTGCACTTTCCTTGTATGGTAGCTTCTGAGCATAAGCAGTCTTAAGCTACAGTTTCTACATTCATTTGCAAGTAATTCATCACTTTAGTGATTTCTGGGTTTTTTTTCTGGAAGCTGAGTGTTCTTTATTAACAGGTTTAAACATCTCTTTTTTGTAACTTCCATGTATCCCCTCTGTTTCACTTATAGTCTCCTTCCCCGTTCCCCTCCTGCCTGCCTGTTATATTTCAAAAGATAACTATAAATATAATTCAAGTCCACATTTTTATGTGAGTTATAGTTAAGTAAGACACACTCCATCATACTCATGCCCCATTGATAACTAGCTCTTCATATTTGTACAACCAATTCAATACCAATTAACCCTTAATTAATCCATTACCTATTCTTTCATTCTATTTGGTTTCAAGCATTCCTTCAGACCAAGTGGCATAGTAACAGTAACCTTTTTCTTAATCAGTCTTAACATAACAAAACAAAATAACATTCCCATTTCTTTCTTTGTCCATTAAAGTTTCAAGCTTCATTTTTCCACTATGTCCTACAGTTTCTTAGAATTTGCTGCTTTCTTTGTAAAATAACCAGATAGTGGATTGCTGCTATCCACCCGGTTTGATTTGGAGATTATCTTTTCTCCACTATCAGTTTTGAAACTACATTATTGATCCTCAATCTTTTATCACTCTCACATTTCACTGATGTGTCTTATCTCAGAGTGCCATATCATCAATACTTGCTGGGGTTTGCTGCTAAATCCCTTTTATACCATTTCTACTGTGTCATTAATATTGACAGTATCCACTGCTAAGATCCTTTTGCTACTCTTCTGATCTTTTTTTGCGTACAGTTCTGGTTACCACACTACCAGAAGACTGTGGATGTTTTGGAGAGGGTACAGAAAAGGTTTACCAGGATTTGTCTGGCATGGGGAATTTTAGCTCTGAAAAAGATTGGATGAACTGGGTTTGCTTTCACTGGAACACAGGAGGTTGAGAAGTGACCTGATAGAAGTTTATAAGATTGTGAATGGCATAGATAGAGCAGAAAGTATGAGGCTTTTTTCCAGGGTGGAGGGATCACAGAGATATACATCATGGAAACAGCCCCTTCAGTCCAACTCATCCATGCCAACTAGATATCCTAAATTAATCCAGCCCCATTTGCCAGCACTTGGCCCATATCCCTCTAAACCCTTCCTATTCACGTACTCATCCAGGTGCCTTTTAAATGTTGCAATTGTATTAGCCTCCACCACTTCCTCTGGCAGCACATTTCATACACGTACCACCCTTTGCATGAAAAAGGTGTCCCTTAGGTCCCTTTTAAATCTTTCTCTCCTCACCCTAAACCTATGCCTCAGGTTTTGGACTCCCCCGCCCCAGGGTAAATACTTTGTCTATCCATGATTTACTACTCAGCCTCTGACACTCAGGGAAAACAGCCCCAGTCTATCCAGGTTCTCCCTATAGCTCAGACCTTCCAAACTTGGCAACATCCTTGTAAATCTTTTCTGAACCCTTTCAAGTTTCACAACATCCTTCCGATAAGAGGGAGACCAAAATTGCATGCAATATTCCAAAAGTGGCCTAACCAATGTCCTGTATAGCCGCAATATGACCTCCCAACTCCTATATTCGATGCTCTGACCAATAAAGGAAAGCATACCAAGTGCCTTCTTCACTATTCCATCTACTTGAGACTCCACTTTCAAGGAATTATGAACCTGCATTCTAAGGTCACTTTGTTCAGCAACACAACCCAGGACCTTACCATTAAGTGTATAAGTCCTGCCCTGATTTGCCTTTCCAAAATGCAGCACTTCACATTTATCTGAATTAAACTCCATTTGCCACTCCTCGGCCCATCTGATCAAGGTACTGTTATATTCTGAGGTAACTTTCTTCGCTGCCCACTACAACTCCAATTTTGGTGTCATCTGCAAACTTACTAACCATATCTCCTGTGTTCATATCCAAATCATTTACATAAGTGACAAAAAGCAGTGGACCCAGTACCGATCCTTGTGGCACACCACTGGTCACAGGCCACCAGTCTGAAAACCAACCCTTCGCACCACACTCTCTGTCTTCTATATTTGAGCCAATTCTGTATCCAAATGGCTATCAATTACTACAGGACACAGTTTCAAGGTGTGTGTGTGGGGGGGGAGGGGGGGATGTTTAAAAGAGATGTGCGAGGCACATTTTTCACACAAAGGGTGGTGAATGCCTGGAACGTGCTGCCAGAGGAGGTGGTAGAAGCAGACACAATAGCAGGTTTCAAGAAGCACCTAGACAAATACATGAATAGGAAGGTAATTGAGGGATGCAAATTGTGAAAGTGAAGAAAATTTTAATCTGGAAGGGTAAAACGTGTCAGCGCAAGTTTGGAAGGCCAAAGGGCCTGTTTCTGTGCTGTATCATTTTTTGTTCTTTTGAACTTCCTAAGCTAAAGGGCAACATTTCCATGTCTTTCCCACAAGAACAAGTATACTCGAGAACTCATCACAGAGATTTTCATAAAATGTTTCATATTTCTAGTATCTTTCGATGATGGAAATTTCAAAACACAATGCTCCATTTTTAACTTTTTCAATGTTTTGTTTGTCCAAATCTTACACCTTGTCTTTTTTTCCCCCATAGCTGTATTCAACACTATTAATTCAAAATGCATCTAGAGTACTATACACAGCACTAGTCACCAGTGAAGGATGGGAATGCATTAGAAGTAGTTCAGAGAAAGTTTACTAGACTAATATCTAGATTGCCTTATGAGGAAACACTAGACTGGCTAGGCTGATATCCTCTGGAGTTTTGAACTAGAGTCAGAGGTGACTTAACCAGACGGACAGTTCTTCTTATGGAAGAATACAGAACTCGGGGTCATGGTTTAAAAATACATGGGTGCCCATCTAAAACAGATAAGGAAACATCTTTTTTCTTTTAAAAGGTTTTGAGTTTTTTGAATTCCCTTCCTCAAAAGCTGGTGGATACAGAATCTTTAGATATTTTTAAGCCAGAGGTAGATATTCTTGATTACCAAGATGATAGCGGTTATGTGCAGGAATGCAGGTTCAAGTCAGAATCAGGTCATTATCTTATTAAATAGCACAGCAGGCTTGAAAGGCTGAGTAGCCTCTTTTTCCTTTTTTATAAAACTGGCATTTGGCTTTATTTGAGTGGCTAGCCAACTAAATTGTGCAATTAGATTTTGCAATTCTTCCATTTCAGTTTTGGAAGCCACTGCATCTTTTTGTGAAGCCAGACTTTGACTCATAGTAATGAGGCAAAAAGTTTCCAAATAAGATTGCTGATGCAAAGTGACATTTGATCCATTCTGCCTGATTTCCAGTCCAATGCACTTCAAAACCCCCCTGAAACCTGATTTCAAATTTTGATCCTGCTTTGAGCCAAATTATGGCAATGTTTTCAAAGTCACTTCTCCAAACATAGAACATAGAACAATACAGCACAGAACAGGCCCTTCGGCCCACGATGTTGTGCCGAACATTTGTCCTAGCTTAAGCACCCATCCATGTACCTATCCAATTGCCGCTTAAAGGTCACCAAAGATTCTGACTCTACCACTCCCACAGGCAGCGCATTCCATGCCCCCACCACTCTCTGGGTAAAGAACCCACCCCTGACATCTCCCCTACACCTTCCACCCTTCAC
>NC_057740.1:2199977-2207917 GCF_004010195.1 Chiloscyllium plagiosum
CTCTTGACCTGCAATCTTCTTCCCGACCTCTCCGTCCCCACCCCCTCTCCGGCCTATCACCCTCATCCTCACCTCCTTCCATCTACCGTATTCCCAGCGCCCCTCCCACAAATTCCCCCCTACCTTTTATCTCAGCCCGCTTGGCACACCAGCCTCATTCCTGAAGAAGGGCTTATGCCCAAAACGTCGATTCTCCTGCTCCTCGGATGCTGCCTGGCCTGCTGTGTTTTTCCAGCACCACATTTTTCGACTCAGTCTTCCTGACAAGACACTTGTGAGATGTGTAACATTTCCCTTTTATTGAGTGAAACAGGGATTTACTTGTACTTTTATTTTGGTATATCTTGGACTGTACTGGGTGTTCATGACATCATCCCTTTGTTAAAATACATATTTGAGATGGCTCAGGGAATCTCTGATGGACTCAACCTGTAACCTTTCTTGGTTCGTCCCAGAGATCGTAATCTGAGGTAGTCTGGAATATAAAACTCTTACAGACAGTTTAGTTTAAATTATTACCTCTATTTACCAATGGCATCAATGTTACACTATAACATAGATACCGACAGGCTTGAGCTAAGGTTCTAAAACTTTTAGCATAGTAGCGGTGCCAACTCTTACCACAAAAAGTTCTCTCAGGCTACTCCTCTTATTGCCGCAAACAAGCAGTCTTTATACAGAATTTGCTATTAAAATCACAAAAATGGGGAGATTCAAGATGGCGGTGACCCAGCAAGTCTGAGTTTGTAGTACTCTGCCTAAGACTCAGGCAAAGTGGGGTACCCGCCTCCACCACACCCTCTAAACCATTAAAATAACTTTTACCTAACATATTTAGTCATTTTGCACCAAACTTGAACAGTTTGGGGGACGCCTCCCCCACCCCCTCCGTCTGCGGCCGCTTCAGGGGACTTACCTGCGGAGACGAGCCTGGTCTCCGTGATTAACATGCTGCAGGAGAGGATCGACCCTTTATTGAAGAATCCAGGAGCAGGTGGGAGTCACTCTCGGTCACGCTGCAAAAGCACGACTGAGAAATTGAAAAGCTTGAACATCACGTTGGGGGGGGTGGAGCTAAAGGCCACGAAGTCAGAGACTACTGCTGAATCGGCCATGGGCCGGGTCTGGGCTCTCGAACAGCAACTCCGGACCTTGGAGGAGCACATCGATAATCGGGGTCGTCGAAAAAATATTTGGTTGCTGGGCCTTCCCGACCGGGAAGAGGAAGGCTAGATGGCAGTTTTTTGGAGCAATGGCTCCCTGAAATATTAAAGCTGGAGTCCGGATCAAGCCAGGTGCGGGTAGAATGGGCCCACCGGGTTGCTATATGCAGACCCGGGTCGGACCAGCGCCTCCGCCTGATCCTATTCTGGCTCCAATGCTACAGAGAGAAACAGATGCCCCTGGAAGCTTCTAGAATCCTGGGGAATCATGGTGTACAAGGGCTCTCGGATTATGCTATTCCAGGATTTTTCTCCAGCTGTGGTCCGCAAAATGAGGGCATTTAGTGAGGTGAAAAAGTGTCTGCGAGACTTAAACATTCAATATTCCTTGCGTTACCCAGCAACGCTGCGCTTCAGCCATGAAGGATCCGTTTATAACTTTGGATCACCAGAGAAGGCTAAAGAATTTTTGGACTCTTCTAAATAGACTGTGAGAATTAAACCATATGGCTAATGATGCTAATTTGCTTCCCCCCCCCCACCAGTTTACCTTTTCTTTCTCTTTTCCTCCCCTTTATTGTTTAATATCATCTCTGGGGAGCTTATTTGTTATCCACCATGTGATTTTCTTTTTTTAAACAGGCCAGACGGCTTAGTTGATTTGTTCGTGTGTGTGTGTGTCGGGGGGACATTTGCTCTGCCCTACCTAAATTTTCTTTTAGAGTGGGGTGTTTTTTTCTTCTTCCGTTATTATACTTAGTTATCTATTACTTGCTGGGATTGCAACTTTATAGTTTTATATGTTTACACTTTGTATTATCTTTACTAAACATATTCAAGTGTTGGTGGGGGTGGGGCACTCACTTTTAACTTTGGTTTTATAGTACACGTGAATTTATTTACTCTAGTATGTGGTGCCTAGGTCGAGGGCAGGGCGCTGGTTGGGAGAGGATACAGTGGGTTTATTGACAGGTAGTGATGCCCCCTTGGAAAAAGGGGGAAAATCTCCTTCTATTTTTCTTATTTAGAAATAGTTTTTAACTATATTGGCGTTAATGTATTAAAGAACTTCTACTTTTGTGAATTTTCTATGGTCTGTGCTCAGGGTGTTTTGGGGCGGGTTCTTCCTCCTGGGGGGTCTCGGACTTGCCTGGACAATAATGGTTAGTCATTCGATTAGATGATGCACCTGGAATGTCAAGGGAAGTAATTCATCAATCAAAAGGAAGAAAATACTATCAAACCTCAAAAAAGAAAGGGTTGATATCGCTCTCTTACAAGAGACACACTTACTGGATAAAGAGCACTTAAAATTACAACAAGGAGGATTTGATCAGGCTTTCTTTTCATCGTTTAGTTCCAAAAGTAGGGGAGTAGTCATTCTCATTCAGAAGAACCTTCCTTTCAAAATCTTAAATCAGATAAAAGATGAATCTGTACGGTATATACTGATCAAAGCCCTCATAAATGGAGAGGAGTATGGAATTTTGAATCTTTATTGTCCCCCGGCACATCCCTTCAAATTTATAACGGAAGCGTTCTCCAAACTGATGGCTTTTGGGGCTCGTCACACAATTATAGGAGGAGATTTAATTGTACAATGGACCCAGAGACAGACAGGATACCCAAGAGTACTGCGGGTATATCTCTTAGATCCAGATAATTTGTGGATTTGAATAAGGCGCTAGGGTTAGTAGATGTGTGGAGATGCCTTCATCCGCAAGGCAGAGACTTTACTTTCTACTCTAACTCACATAGGTGTCATACTAGAATTGATATGTTTTTTGTTCCCTCGACCTTTTTGAACTCCATATTATCCTGCAGAATAGGTAATATAATAATCTCTGATCATGCTACAGTATATATGGAAGTTAAGACTAGGGATGATGAGACAAGCCCCCGACATTGGCGTATGGATTCCTTCTTAATGAAGGATAATAAATTTGTAAAATATTTCTCTTAAGAATTCAAAGTCTTTTTGGAAATTAACTCGGGCACAGCCATTAACACGTCGGTGATGTGGGAGACCATTAAGGCTTATGCGCGAGGTCTCATTTTTTCATACTCGGCGAGACCGAAAAAACAAATGGGAGAACAACAGAGTCTACTCGAGACTCGCTTGAAGGCAGCTGAGATAGCATATGTTGATAGGCCCTCTATTGCTAAGTTACAAAGGATTACAGCCCTTAGGATAGCCTTGAATACCGCACTTACCCAAACAGCAAAGAGGGAAATATTATATGCAAAGCAAAGACTATATGAATACAGCGATAAGCCTGGTAGATACCTAGCGTATCTCGTGAGGAGAAAAAAGGCCCCACAAGCTATCACGTCCATTAGGGAAAGTGCTGGTACTTTGACTCATGACTGCAAAAGGATCAATGCAGCCTTCAGAAAGTTTTATTCTGATCTGTATAAATCACAGACAGAGTTGAGAAGATGGAGTCCTTTTTTAAAATCCTGGTCTTTATGGACTTAACCCCGGAATAGGTGTTGAGCCTGAATGCTCCCCTGACAACCCAGGAAGTACTTGATGCAATCAGGCAGCTTCAGAGCAGTAAAGCACCTGGCCCAGATGGGTTCCAGGCTGAATAGGGATACTGGCTGGTCCACTTATAGATATATATAATTATTCATATAGTCAAGGCTACCTCCTGCCTTCTATGAGAGAAGCAAATATTTCTCTCATTTTTACAAAAGGCAAGGCCCCAGAAGATTGCACATCATACAGACCAATATCTTTGCTAAATGTAGATTTTAAAATTCTTTCTAAAACATTAGCATTAAGGCTGGAGAGGGTTTTACCATACATCATAAAAGAGGATCAGACGGGGTTTATCAAGGGCCGTAGATCATCTAATAATGTTAGACGGGTTTTAAATGTGATTCAAGTCTGTCATCAGGAAAGAATACTGGGAATAGTAGTCTCTTTAAATGCGGAGAAGGCATTCAATCGGGTTGAATGGTCATATCTGTTTTACACACTGGAAAAGTTCGGTGTCGGAGAGGTATTCGCCAAATGGGTCTCAATATTGTACAATGAACCCAAGGCAGCCGTGATTACTAATGGTTTAGGCTCAGATAGCTTCAGTGTAGGAAGGGGCTGTCGTCAGCGATGTCCTCTCTCACCGTTATTATTCACGCTAATAATTGAACCACTAGCGGAAGCTATACGGGCCGATTCTAATATAATGGCTCCGAGGGTTGGTTCGGGTAAACATAAAATTACCCTTTATGTAGACGATGTTCTCCTTTTTCTTAGTAATCCTTTGATATCCGTGCCCCGTTTGATCCAAGTAATCAATTTATTCAGTGCGTTCTCAGGTTACAAAATCAATTTCACAACATCGGAAGCCATGCCGATGGGTGGCTTCGCTAGTATGTCCAATTTATCGGACGGGTCTTGCTTTCCCTTTCGGTGGTCTCTGGAGGGTTTTTTATATTTAGGGATTTTCATCACCCCAGTATTTGGTCAGCTGTACAAAGCCAACTTTGTGCACGTATTAGAGAGGATAAGGCAGGACCTTCAACGCTGGGGATATCTCCCGATATCTTGGTTAGGCAGAATAGCTCTAATTAAAATGAATATTTTGCCCCGTCTCTTATACTTTATGAGAATGCTCCCTGTGATGTTGCCGAGGCTGGCATTGCGTAAACTATACGGTTGGCTTGGTTCTTTCATTTGGAATCATAGACGGCCCCTTATTAAATTAAAGAAGCTGCAGCTTCCACAAGCAAGGGGAGGACTGGATTTTCCAGACTTTAGGAAGTATCAGCTGAGTTCTCTATTAAGCTATGTAGCCGACTAAATCTCGTGTGACCTGCAATCAATCTGGCTAGACATTGAGGCTTCTCAAGCAAAGTGTCCCCTCATTAATCTCTTATTTTTAGATAAGATGAAAGTCATTATCGACCATTGTAAAAACCCTATTGTATTAAATACAATTAAAACCTGGAAGATAATGCGGCAAGACGAGGGTAATTCACAAAAAACCTCTCCTTATACTCCTTTAGTGGGAGCATGGGATTTTCAACCTGGGCACACAGACGCTACATTTAAAACCTGGAGGTCCAGGAGTATTTCTTGCTGTTCGATGGGGAGGTTATGATTTCTTTTGAACAGTTGCACCAGAAATTTAGACTGCCTAATGGAGATCTTTTTTGATATTTCCAAATTCGAGATTATATACAGAAGAAGACGATATTATTAGATAGCTCTTATAAACCAGATAGGGAAAGAAGAGTGTTATGGCCAATGGGTCCACCCTCGGTCGCACTCTTTATCACACATTACAGAACAAAGTATCGAAAGACATGGAACAATTGTTTAAAACATGGAATCAGGAATTGGGGTTGGAAATCTCTTCAGAAATGTGGGACAACATCTGGGAAAATGCCAGAAAGATTTCCATTTGTAATAGAACTCAAGCTATTCAACTAAAGATACTCCATAGGACGCACAGCACCGGAACAACTGGCAAAATTTAGGGCACGAATATCTCCAAAGTGTCTTAAATGTAAAATAGAAGTGGGCACTCTCACACACTGCTTATGGACATGTCATAAGATCCGTAAATACTGGACCAGAGTAGCAAATGCGCTGACAGAAATCTTGGGAGCGGAAATTGGAGTAGATCCAGTATCTCTTCTCCTGGGCTTTTCGAACCTGCCCTCCCTGGATGTGTACGGGAGGAAATTATTTTCCATTCTCTCCTTTTGTGCAAGGAAAAATATTTTAGTAAATTGGGTAGCCCTCCACAACTTTCGAATTGGCACAGGTTAATCATGGAATGTATTCCCCTTGACTTCCTTACAAATATGGTACACCAAAAAACTGAATTATTTTATAAAATATGGCAGTCTTTCCTGAACCACATAGATACAGATATTTCAGCCATATTGTCACGGGCTTTTATCTAGTTGTGGTAGTGGTTCTGGCTGGTCCGCGGGGGAGGAATCCCAAATGAATACGGTTCTTATTATGACTTGATGTTAATTCATTCTGAGCATGTACTTCATTATTTAATTACTATGTTTTTTTGAGTAATGTAAGATATTCTATCATATGCTTTGGTTATTTGTAGGTTAGATTAGTTCTTAGTTGAGTGTTTTTTTTCTTCATTTCTTTTTGTGTTTGTTATGTTTTGGTCATTATGTATTTAATATTTAATGGTATATTAGTGTTGATATTTGTGTTATTTTGTAAGTTTGTAAAAAAAGTTTAAAAATTTCCTTTTTCTTCAATAAAAATATCTATAAAAAAATTACAAAAACATCACATGTCCTTAATCAGATATGCAGCAATAAGATGACAGACGTTTGCAGAGGAAGAGAAACTCATTGACAAGATTGAGTATGTTTGACTAATTAAGCTACACGTCAATATTAGAATGGTGCTGGAAAAGCACAGCAGGTCAGACAGCATCCGAGGAGCAGGAAAATCAATGTTTCGACCAAAAGCCCTTCATCAGGGGACACTTCCAGAGATGGGCACTGTCGGTGGAAACCCAGTTAAATTCAGCCATCAACTGGGTCATAGCCAAGTTGGGTAAGGTGGTGGGGGAGGGGAAATAAGGAAACTGGTGAAGTCCACATTGATGCCATGGGGTTGAAAGGCCCCGAGGCGGAACATGAGGCGTTCTTCCTCCAGGCATCAGGTGATGAGGGAGTGGCTGTGCCCTCAGCAGAGTGGGAGGTGGTGTTGAAATGTTCGGCCACGGGGTGGTGGGGTTGATTGGTGCGGGTGTCCTTGTGGGCGGCACGGTGGCACAGTGGTTAGCACTGCTGCCTCACAGCACCAGAGACCTGGGTTCAATTCCCGACTCAGATGGCTGACTGTGTGGAGTTTGCACATTCTCCCCGTGTCTGCGTGGGTTTCCTCCGGGTGCTCCGGTTTCCTCCCACAGTCCAAAGATGTGCAGGTCAGGTGAATTCAGGTGAATTGGCCAATGTAAATTGCCCGTAGTGTTAGGTAAAAGGGGTAAATGTAGGGGAATGGGTGGGTTGCGCTTCGGCGGGTCGGTGTGGACTTGTTGGGCCGAAGGGCCTGTTTCCACACTGTAAGTAATCTAATCTAATCTAAGATATTCTCTGAAGCGCTCTGCAAGAAAGTGTCCAGTCTTCCCAATGTACAGGAGACTGCATCAGGAGCAACGGATACAATGAATGAGTTGTGGAAGTGCAGATGAAACTTTGATGGCTGTGGAAGGCTCCTTTAGGGCCGTGGATGGAGGTGAGAGGGAGGTATGAGTGCAGGTTTTGCAAGTCCTGTGGTGGCAGGGGAAGGTGCCTGGAGGGGAGGGTAAGTTGTTAGGGGCGTGGACCTGACCAGTTAGTCGCAGATGGAACATCTTTGCGGAAAGTGGATAGGGTTGGGGAGGGAAGTATATCCCTGGTGGTGGGGCCATTTGTAGGTGGTGGAAATGTTGGTGGATAGAGTCATAGAGATGTACTGCATGGAAACAGACCCTCCGGTCCAACCTGTCCATGCCAACCAGATATCCCAACCCAATCTAGTCCCACCTGCCAGCACCCTACCCATATCCCTCCAAACTCTTCCTATTCATATACCCATCCAAATGCCTCTTAAATGTTGCAATTGTACCAGCCTCCACCACATCTCTGGCAGCTCATTCCATACACATACCACCCTCTGCACGAAAAAGTTGCCCCTTAGGTCTCTTTTATATCTTTCCCCTCTCACCCTAAACCTATGCCCTCTAATTGTGGACTCCCCCACCCCAGGGAAAAGACTTTATCCTATCCATGCCCCTCATA
>NC_057740.1:2208244-2220245 GCF_004010195.1 Chiloscyllium plagiosum
CACTCCACTGGTCACAGGCCTCCAGTCTGAAAAACAACCCTCCACCACCACCCTCTGTCTTCTACCTTTGAGCCAGTTCTGTATCCAAATGGCTAGTTCTCCCTGTATTCCATGAGATCTAACCTTGCTAATCAGTCTCCCATGGGGAACCTTGTCGAACGCCTTACTTAAGTCCAAATAGATCACATCTACTGCTCTGCCCTCATCAGTCAGTCCAAATAGATCACATCTACTGCTCTGCCCTCATCAGTCCTCTTTGTTATTTTTACAAAAAACTCAATCAAGTTTGTGAGACATGATGTTGCGATTTATGCGGAGGTTGGTAGGGTGGAAGGTGAGGATCGGGGGGGGGGGTTCTGTCCTTTTTGTGGTTGGAGGGGTGGGGTTCAGGGCAGAGGTGTGGGACGTGGATGAGATGTGTTGGAGGGGAAATTGCGGTCTTTAAAGGAGGAGTCCATCTGGTGTGTTCTATGGTGGAACTGGTTTTCCTGGGAGCACATGCAATGGAGGCAGAGGCAGAGGAATTGGGAATACAGGATAGCATTTTTGCAGGAGGTAGGGTGGGAGAAGGTGTAATCCAGATAGCTGTGGAAGTCGGAGGATTTGTAAAAAATGTCAGTGTTGAGTCGGTCATTGTTGATGGAGATGGAGAGATCCAGAAAGGAGGGAGGTGTCAGAGATGGTCCAGGTGAATTTAAGGTCAGGGTGGAATGTGTTGGTGAAGTTGATGAACTGTTCAACCCCCCTTGTGGGATTACTATTTTGATCAACTTGTTTGGATATAAAATGTCACATATCAGGGAGAGGTAGAACTTGAAACCAGACCTTTTGGCTCAGAGGCAGGGATGACATGTATAGTGGATAAATAGTGTCATGTGCAGCAGAAATTCATTCTTCCAGAGTTAAACCAGCACCACTCCCCACCTTTTCCTCTGCTGCATTGATGACTACATTGGCGCCACCTCATGCTCCCACAAGGAGGTTGAACATGCACATCAAAGTGGGAACCCTGGTTCAAGCCAGGCCAGATGGTCAATTGTCTTGGCTACTACATCATAACGAGAGATTAGTCCAAATTATGTGGAAAAGGTCATGAGGTCACCTTGCTCAGCTAAAATGTCCAATATCATTGTCCTACAAAATGAGGCTTTTTCTTTTAAAATCATCTTGGATTCCCAGAATATAAATTAAATTCATTACATTCCTGGATCTTGGGGTCCAGGGAACAACACAAACATTCAATCCATGACAAGCCAGTGTTCACTCAAATCAGACCAGAAATAGTTAAACTTTCCACCAGCTTTCGTCATCTCTCTCTCTGTCTCTCTCTCGGTGTCCCTTGAACCCTTCAATCAATGAATGCAATTTACAGAAGAAAGTTTTCTCTCTCTCACTCACACAACTTTCTTACTATGCCACTTTCAGCCTTTGTGTTTCCTAGCGCGTAAGGATAATAAGACATTCACATTCCAGGACAGTCAAGATGAGGGAACTGAACTTCATAAATTCAAATCTGCTCCATGTAGTATACATTAAAATATATCAGGATTGTTCTATTATACGCATATTCCACTCAGCTTATTAAATTACAAGTTCTTTTCCTGTTGAGTATGAGTTTTGTTAAAAGTCTTTGATATAAACCAGCAATTTAATTATCCAACATCCTCCTGTGAAATATGCGCCTCCAGCCTCTGGCGTGAGAAGGAAGTGCTGCCACACATTCCACACGTGAACAAATGTTATTAACTTATTTACACCGATCCACTGATACTAAGAACAGATGTCCCTAATTAGTCTGAACAAGCACTTGCCCGCATTCTCTGCAGCAAATGTGACAAAGGGAAACTGACTACTGTGTTCACAAATGTTGTAAAAGCCAACACAAAATGACCTAAAACAGAGAGAAAACAAAGTGAAGGTAAACAACCAATCATACAAACATGAACATTAAAACCTTTTTTAAACATAAAAAAGTGAAAACGGCCTCTTGGAAAATAAGGCTGGGAAATAATAACGGGGAACCAAAAATTGGCAGAAAACTTGAATAAAAACAGTGGAGGAAATTCCAAATTCCAAAACTACTAAATATTCCAAGGGTAAAAGCAGGGCTGGAAATGAACACATTAACTGTTACTAGAGAAAGTGGACTCGGGAAACTAGTAGGGTTAAAGGCTAATAAGTCGCCTGGACTGATGGGTCGCATCCCAGTATTTTCAAAAATAGCTGCAAGGATAGTGGATGGACTGGGAGTAGTCTTCCAAAAATCTTTAGTTTTGGGAAAAGTTCCAAATGATTGGAAAATTGCTAATATATCACCCTTATTCAAAACAAGAGGGAGATAACAAACCAAGTAACCATTGACCAATTAGCTTAAGATTTGTCATTGGGAAAACGTTAGTCTATTATCAAGGATGTAATAGCAAACATTTAGAAATACATAATAATATCAAGCAGTGAGCATGGCTTCATGAATAGAAAATCATTCCAGATGAATTTATTAGTTTTTAAAAAAAGTTTCATTCCTGGGATGTTGGTGTCACTGCCATTTATCACGTATTCCTTGTTGCCCTTGAGAAGGTAGTGGTAATGAGGCAACAAGTAGTATAGATAAAGGGGCACAAATTGACATAATATATTTGGATATCCAAAAGGTGTTTGATAAGGTACTGCACATAAAGCTGTTTAATAAGAGCCCACGATGTTGAGGACATAAGCAATGAAAGAGGATTGACTAACTACTAAAAGACAGAGAATTGAAATAAAGGAGGTCTTTTCAAGATGGCAAGCTCTAACATTAGAGTGTCACAGAGATCAGTGCTGTGGCTAGGATTATTTGCAATATAAATAACTTGGATGTCAGAAGTGAATGCCAAGTTTGCGAAGCTCACAAAAATGGGTGGGAAGGCAAGTAGTCAAGACGGCACAATGAGTCTGCAAAGGAATATAGACAGAGTAAGAGAATGGGAAGAACTTGGCAGATGGAATATACTGTGGGAAAATTGGAGCTTATGCACTTTGGCAGGGAAAACAGAGTAGCCGAATATTATTGAAATGGAAAAAAACTGCAGAAATCTAAAAAAAAGATAGATTTGGTAGTCTTTGTCCATGAATCACAGAAAGTTAGTATCTAAGTTCAATGCATAATAGGGAAGGCAAATGGAATGTTGGCATTTATTTCCAAAAGAAGTCGAGTATAAAATTAGCGAGGGCTTCTAAAACTATACAAGGCACTAGCCAGACCATACTTGGATTACTGCGAACAATTTTGGGCTTCTTATTCAAAGGAAGATGTACTGGCATTGGAGGCACTCCAGGGAAGTTTTGTTAGGTTCATTCTGGGTATGGGAGGATTTTCTTTGGTAGAGAGGGTGAAGAGGTTGGACTTATACTCATTCAAGTTTAGAAGAAGAAACCTTATTAAATCATAGAATCCCTACAGCGTGGAAACAAGCCATTTGGCCCAACAAGTCCACACCAAACCTCCAAAGAGTAGATTTAATTAGATTAGATTAGATTAGATTAGATTACTTACAGTGTGGAAACAGGCCCTTCGGCCCAACAAGTCCACACCGACCCGCCGAAGCGCAACCCACCCATACCCCTACCTTTACCCCTTACCTAACAGTATACGCAATTTAGCATGGCCAATTCACCTGACCTGCACATCTTTGGACTGTGGGAGGAAACCGGAGCACCCGGAGGAAACCCACGCAGACACGGGGAGAATGTGCAAACTCCACACAGTCAGTCGCCAGAGACTGGAATCAAACCCAGGTCCCTGTTGCAGTGAGGTAGCAGTGCTAATCACTGAGCCACTGTACTGCGGTCCGGGACATCTGACCTCGGACCTTCGGGTGACTGTCCTCCAAGGCGGACTTCAGGACAGGCAACAACAAAAGCCAAGCAGAGGCTGATAACCAAGTTTGGTACCCATGAGGATGGCCTCAACCGGGACCTTGGGCAATCTCATTGCACTATACACACACAGACAGACAGACAACATACAGACACTCCTACAGACACACACTCTCCTACAGATCCTCTCTCATACGTTCATACATACACTCCCACAAGCACCCTCTCACAGACTTATACCCCTTTACACTCACACTCATACCCACACTCTCTCACGGACACTCCGACCACAAACTCCCTCAAACCCCTCCCCACCCCACTGCACACATACATAAAAAGTTGTGCGATTTACATATGAAAGAACTGAAACCAACATGGTCATTCTGAAAGATGAGAGACTTAACAAACAATCCAGGTCTTTTTCAATATATAATTTCAGTTACATCACACTGTAAACTTTTGCTATAAATTCGGTGTCTTACGATCTTATACTTCACAACCACCTAATGAAGGAGCGGCGCTTCGAAAGCTAGTGCTTCCAAATAAACCTGTTGGACTATAACCTGGTGTTGTGTGATTTTTTAACTGTGCTGCACATTATTGAAACATATAATATTACTGGGGAGCTTGACAGACTTAGCTCACAGATTTATATCAACTTGTGGACAGTATAGCACAAGGACATAATCTCAATAAGTGGTCAAGACAGAGATGAGGAATTTTATTTTAAACTCAAAAGTAGTCAATCTGTGGAATTTGTTACCACAGAGGGCTGTCAATTACGTACATTCAAGGCTGAGACAGACAGATTTAAACAGTAAGGGAATCAAGGATTATAGGGTTAATGCAGGAAAATTTCGGATCAGCCATAATATAATTGAAGAGTGGAGCAGACTCAAAAGGTTGAATGGCCTATTTCTGTGTCCTATGGTCTGCAATTGCGATCCTGAGCTTCAAGTTACCTTTCCTTTCAATTCTCCATCTTGCATAAATAAGCAACTTTCTGTCCTTAGCCTGTTGCAGTTTTCCAACGAAGGTCAACACATGCTCGAGGAACAGGTTTTAATTTCAGCATTTTGATTCGGCAATTTATAGCCTGCTGGACTCAATATTGAGATAAACTAATTTGAATTATAACCTCTGTTCCCATTTTGTTTGTTTCTCTTCACTGATTTTGGATTTATAGCTGCTCAGAGTTATGGACCAGTCCTGACCCCCTCAAAGTATTTTAAGAAGGTAGCCTTCACCCTAATTTTTTTCTTATTTTAAAGGCAAATATAAAGTGTCTGTTCCAGATGCAATGCAACTGGTCATACTACTCGATGTTAAGCAAAACACAAATTTATTTAAACACTGTAGTTTAAATACAACCAAAGAAAGAAGATTTGGAAAACTTAACAGAATAATAAGACTCAGAACTATTACTAATTAACTGTTCCAAAATAGTAACATCCAAGAAACATACCTCTTGGCAAAAATGGAAAGTTCAGAGTATACTCTCTGAATTTTTTTTGATGTTTTTTCCTCCTGTATGTGAGAACTGCATGAGAGAATCTTTATCTGAATTTCCATTTTTGCCAAGAGATGTGTTTATTGGATGTTACTATTTTGGAACAGTTAATTAATAATAGTTACTGAGTAGCCAGCAGACATTCAATAAAGCCTCCAGATTTGTTGAGACCCCAATAGCTTCTGATGCTACTCAGAAATCCTGATCTGACAAAGCTGGCCACACCCATTCAGGGGCTGCATTTAAAAAAAACTCCAAGGTCTCTCCCAAGCTGTTTGCTTAACTGGTCTTCAGTAGCTAGCTCTTCACCTCTGCCATACAAACTCTCTTTAAAAAAAAACCCAGGAGAAAATAAGCTGTGAAAGTGACAGTATCGTCACGTCAGCATCCTGCCATTTCCATATCTACAGGCACATCTTATTTGTTCCTTATTTTTCTCCCTTCTGTTTTGCATTATTAAACCTTTTGTCCTGTCCTTCATCCAATTAACAACCTTCCTTCTTGTTCTTCCCATGTTCCCCCTTTTCATTTGCTTAAAATCTATTACATTTCTAATTTTCTCAGTTCTGATAGAAGGTCAATAACATGAAACATCATCCCTGTTTGCCTCTCCATAGATGCTGCCAGATGTTCCAAGTACTTCCAAATTTTCCATTTTTGAACTAGATTTCCTACATTTACAATGTTTTATTTTTATATTAAATGATGATCTGACATCCATCTTTTTCAAGGAAGATGATGCTGCCAAACTCAGAGTGAAAGAGAAGGTAGTCGAGATTCTAGATGGGCTACAACTTGACAGGAGGTACTAAAAAGGCTGTCTGTACTTTTTTTAAACAGTCGCCAGCACCAGATGGTTTGCATTCATGATTCTGAAGGAATATGTGTAGGGGAGGTGCCAGAGGATTGAACTTTACAAATATGCAATTACAAAGTGTTCAAAAAAGCATGTATAAATAAACCTAACAATTGTAGGCCTGTCATTTGAACTTCAATGACAGAGAAATTCTTATCTTGGACAAACTGTACAATTACTGAGATAAGTGGGGATTAATTAAAGAAAATCAGCATAGTTTTTTTTCAAAGACAAATCATATTTCACTAACATAGTTAAGATTTTTGATGAGTAAGAGAGAGAGGTAGAGAGTGATGTGGTGCACATGGATTTACAAGAAGTGTTTCATAGAAGTCTACTTAGTGTCCATGTCAACATGGTTGAAGCCCTTAAAGTAAAATATTCAGTGATAACAAAATTAGTTGAGTGAGATGAAATGTAGCTTTGGTATATGATTGTTGTTTTCCACTGGATTTTACACTCCTAGTGTTGGTACTTGGACCACTGCTTTTCTTGATGTATGTTAATAACATGGACTTCAGTGTGCAAGACACGATTTTTAACGTGTAGATGTCACAGAACAACATATATTGGAAACTAGGAAGGATGGTGATAGCATAGATTATAGGAGGACATATGCTTATGGATGGTGGTCGAATTGTAGATTAGTTTTAATGCAGAGAGCTGTCGATGAGAAAGTACAACATGAAACAAAGGGTACAATTCTAAAGGAAATGCATGGTCAAATTGACTATAAGACCATAAGACATAGGAGCAGAAATTAGGCCATTCAGCCCATCGAGTATGCTCTGCCATTCAATCCTGGCTGATCGGTTTCTCATCCCCAATCTCCTGCTTTTTCCCTGTAACCCTTAAACCCCTTGATATTCAAGAACCTATCTATCTCAGTCTCAAACATACTCAATGGCCTGGCCTCTATAGCCTTCTGTGGCAATGAATTCCATAGATTCACCACTCTCTGGCTGAAGAGGTTTCTCCTTATCTTCATTCTAAAATGTCTTTCCTTTACTTTAAGTCTGTGCCCTCGGGTCCTAATCTCTCCTACCAATGTAAACATCTTTCCAGCATCTACTCTGTCCAGGCCATTCAGTATTCTGTAAGTTTCAGTTCAATCCCTCCTCAGCCTTCTAAACTCCATCAAGTATAAACCCAGAGTCCTCAAACATTCCTCATATGTTGAACCTTTCATTCCTGGTATCATTCTTGTGAACCTCCTCTGAACATGCTCCAGGGCCAGTACATCCTTTCCGAGACATAGGGCCCAAAACTGCAAACAATACTCCAAATGTGCTCTGACCAGAATCTTTTAGAGCCTCAGAAGTACACCCCTGCTTTTATATTCAAGACGACTCAAAATAAATGCCATTATTGCATTTGTCTTCTAAACTACTGACTCAACCTGCAAGTTTATAGAACAAAGAACAGTACAGGTCCTTCAACCCATGATGTTGTGCCAAGCATTTATCTTAATCGAAGATCAACCTAAACTACATACTCCTCAATTTATTGCTGTCCATGTGCTTGTCCAGCAGTTGCTTACATGTCCCTGATGTTTCTGACTCTGCTATCACTGCAGGAAATGCATTCCACTCACCCACCACTCTCTGCGTAAAGAACCTACCTTTGATAACTGCCCTATACCTTCCTCCAATCACCTTCAAAATTATGACTCATCGTGACAGCCAATTCCGCCTGTGGAAAAGTCTTTCGTCATCCATTCTATCTATGCTTCTCATTACTTTGTACACTTCTACCAAGTCACCTCTCTTCTTTCTTCTCTCCAGTATGAAAAGCCTTAGCTCACTCAGCCTCTCTTCATAAGACATGCCCTCCAATCCAAGCAGCACCCTAGTAAATCTCCGCTGCACCCTTTCTAAAGCATCTACGTCCGTCCTATAATGAGGCGACCAGAACTGGACACAATATTCCTGATTTAACCAGGGTTTTATAGAGTTGCAGCAAAACCTTGTGCTCTTAAACTCAATCACCCTGTTAATGAAAGCCAAAACGACATATGACTTCTTAACAACCCTATCAACTTGGATGGCAACTTTGAGGGACCTATGTATGTGGATCCTAAGACTGCACTGTTTCTCCATTCTGCCAAGAATCCTGTCGTTAACCCTGTATTCAGCATTCAAATTCGACCTTCCAAAATGAATCACTTTGCATTTATCCAGGTTGAACTCCATCTGCCACATCTCAGCATCCTGCAACAGCCCTTGACACTATTGACCACACCACCAACCTTTGTGTCATTGGCAAACTTATTAACCAACCCTTTCAATTCTTCAACCCAATTATTTAAAAAAGACTACGAAGAGCAGAGGTCCAAGAACAGATGTCTGTTGGACACCACTGGTTACTGACCTCCAGACAGAATATTTTCCATCCACTACCACTTGCTGTCTTCTTTTGGCCAGCCAATTGTCTATCCATACAGCTGAACTTCCCTGTACCCTATACCTCCTAACTTTCTGAATGAGCCTACCGTGGGGATCCATACCAAATGCCTGACTGAAATCGATATACACCACATTCACTGTTTAACGTACATCAACTTATCTCACCACGTCCTCAAAGAAGTCAATTAGGCTTGTGAGGCATGATCTGCCCCTCACAAAGACATGTCTCACAAGCATCTTTAATCAAACTATGATTTTCCAAATAGTCACAAATCCTAACTCTCAGAATCTTTTCCAGTATATTGCTTACCATAGACATAAGACTAATTAGCCTGTAGTTCCCAGGGATTTCCCTATGCCCTTTCTTGAACAGAGGAACAACATTTGCCTTCCTCCAATCAAAAGGTACTACTCCCGTGGAGAGTGAGGATACAAGGATCACTGCCAGAGGCGCAGCAATCTCATTCCTCGCTTCCCATAGTAACCTTGGATGTATCTGGTCTGGCCCTGGGGACTTATCTGTCTTGATGCTTCCCAGAATTTCCAGCACATCTACTTCCTTTATCTCAGTCAGTTCAAGCCTATTAACCTGGTCCACAGTATTCTCACTATCAACAAGGTCCCTCTCTCTAGTGAATACTGAAGCAAAACACTCATTTAAGGCCTCCCCACCTCTTTAGACTGGAGGCACAAGTTCCGTCTACTATCCCTGATCAGCCCTATCCTCTCTCTGATCATTCTCTTATTCCTCATGTACGTGTAGAACGCCTTTGGGTTTTCCCTAATCCTTCCCACCAAGACTTTTACGTGTTCCCTCCCAGCTTGCCTCAGTTGATTTTTGAGTTCTTTCCTAGCTACCCAGTAATCCTCTAAAGCTGTGTCAGATCCTTGCTTCCTCAACCTTAAGTAAGTTTCTTTTCTCCTTTTGATGAGAAGCTCCGCTTCTCTTGTCATCCAAGGCTCCTTAAGCTTGCCATTTCTTGCCTGTCTCGGTGGGATAAAGTTATCCAATACTCGCAACAAATGCTCCTTAAACAGCCTCCACATTTCTGTTATGCATTTCCCACAGACCAATTGTTCACAATTTATATTCCACAACTCCTGTCTAACAGCAATATAATTTCCCCTCCCCCAATTACATACCTTCTCATGCTGTCTGTTCCTATCCCTCTCCATGGCTATGGAAAAAAATGAGAGAATCCTGGAAACTCTCACCTTGAAAGAATCCTGGACTACAACTTCGCAAGTCTCTTTGTACTTCAGATTTCTGAATTTTCTCCCCATTTAGAAAACAATCTATGCTTCTATTCTTCCGACCAAAGTGCATGACCTCACACCACATTGTACTCCACTTCTTTGCCCACTCTCCTAACCTGTCCAAATCCTTCTGCAGCCTCACCGCCTCCTCAATGCTACCTGTTCCTCTACCTGTCTTTGTATCATCTGTAAACCTAGCCACAGTGCCCTCAGGTCCTTCATGTGGATGGTTAATGTAGAACACAAAAAGTTGTGCTCCCAACACTGAGCCTTGCGGAATACCACTTGTCACCGGCTGCCATTCTGAGAAGGACCTGTTTATCTCCACTCTCTGCTTTTTGCCAGACAGCCAAGCGTCTATCCTTGTTAGCATCTTGCCTTTGACACCATGGGCCCTTACCTTACTCAATAGCCTTCTGTGCAGCACCTTGTCAAAGGCGTTCTTAATGTTGAGGAGGGGCATGGATAGGTTAAATAGATAAGGTATTTTCCCTGGGTTGGGAGAGTCCAGAACAAGAAGGCATAGGCTTCGGGTGAGATGGGAAGATATAAAAGGGGGCTAAGGGGCAACGTTTTCACGCAGGGGGTAGTGCATGTATGGAATGAGCTGCCAGTGGACCTGGTGGAGGCTGGTGCAATTATAGCATTTTAAAGGCACCTGGATGGGTAAATGTAATTTTCCGTCCTTTGCCTGACTCACTTTTTGAACAGGAGTGTCACCTTAGCAATTTTCCAGTCCTCTGAGAAACTCCCCGATTCTCGCGATTCCTGCAAGATCACCACGAATGACCCCGCTATCTCTCTTAGAACTCTGGGGTGTAGTCCATCTGGTCTAGGTGATTTATCCACCTTCAGCCCATTCAGTTTTTCTAGCACCTTCTCCTTGGTGATGGCCACCATACTCAGCTCTGCCCCCTCACTCTTGAATTTTTGGGATATTACTCGTATTTTCCACCATGAAAACTGACACAAAGTAATTGTTCAGTTCCTCAGCCATTTTCTTGTTTCCCACTACTATCTCTTCAGTTTCATTTTCCAGTGGCCTAATGTCCAGTTTTGCCTCTCTTTTTGAACAGGAGTGTCACCCCTTATATATATAAAGAAATTCTTACAGTCTCCCTTTATATTATTGGTGAGCTTACCCTCCTATTTAATCTTCTCCCTCCTTAGTTCTTTTGTTGTTGCTCTCTATTGGTCTTTGTAAGCTTCCCAATCCTCTGGTTTCCCACTGTCCTTTACCATCTTATATGCTTTCTCTTTTGCTTTTATGCTGTTCTTGACTTGGTTAGACCTGGAAATAAACTGTTGAAAGCAGCAGGACAAGTTAAGAAATACTTGACATGGGAACTTGGAACTGCATAACTGGGGAGAAAGAGAGAAAAAAAGCAAGAGCAAAGGTTCTTCATGAAATGCTGATTTGGCTTCACTCTCAAGGAAGATATAATGTCATTACAGAGGGTGCAGAAAGGATTTATAAGAATGATTCCAAGGACAAGGGACTCCAATGATGTATGCGATGAAATGCTATGGTCTCCCTTTAAATGGTATTCCAGAGAGATGTGATTCTTGAAGAGGAAGAATGTATTGGGTTACAGGAAGAAGGCAAGAGAATGGTACTTTCTGTGCTGTTCATTTAAACACCCAACACAGATGCAATGCGAGGTGCTGCATTTTGGGAAAGCAAAATGTAGGACTTATACACTTAATGGTAAGGTCCTAGGGAGTGTTGCTGAACAAAGAGACCTTGGAGTGCAGGTTCATAGCTCCTTGAAAGTGGAGTCGCAGGTAGATAGGATAGTGAAGGCGGCGTTTGGTATGCTTTCTTTTATTGGTCAGAGTATCGATTTTCGGAGTTAGGAGGTCATGTTGTGGCTGTATAGGACATTGTTTAGGCCACTTTTGGAATATTGCGTGTAATTCTGGACTCCTTCCTACTGGAAGGTTGTTGTGAAACTTGAAAGGGTTCAGAAAAGATTTACAAGGATGTTGCCAGGGTTGGAGGATTTAACCAAAGGGAGAAGCTGAACAGGCTAGGGCTGTTTTGCCTGGAGCGTCCGAGGCTACGGAGGCTGAGGGTGGTCGTATAGAGGTTTACAAAATCATGAGGGGCATGGATAG
>NC_057740.1:2220274-2247318 GCF_004010195.1 Chiloscyllium plagiosum
AGCTATAGGGAGAAGCTGAACAGGCTAGGGCTGTTTTCCCTGGAGCGTCCGAGGCTACGGAGGCTGAGGGTGTTCGTATAGAGGTTTACAAAATCATGAGGGGCATGGATAGAATAAATAAATAAGGTCTTTTCCCTGGGGTGGGGAAGTCCAGAACTAGAGGGCATAGGTTTACAGTGAGAAGAGAAAGACAATGCAAGTAATCTAATCTAATCTAATCTAAGTAATCTCTATATATAAAAGAGACCTAAGGAGCAACCTTTTCACACAGAGGGTGGTACGTGTATGGAATGAGCTGCCAGAGGATGTGGCGGAGGCTGGTACAATTGCAACATTTGCAAGGCATCTGGATGGGTATATGAATAGGAAGGGTTTGGAGGGATATGGGCCGGGTGCTGGCAGGTGGGACTAGATTGGGTTGGGATATCTGGTCGGCATGGACGGGTTAAACCGAAAAATCTGTTTCTGTGCTGTACATCTCTATGACTATGTCACGGATTCTTGTTCTCACCAATTAGAAGTAATTGCACATTGTACTCAAAACACCGAATTTCACGGGTTGAACTTCTTGATTACCATTCGGCTGGTAGATGTCAGCCCCATTCAACTGGAGAGCAGCGTTAAATGTGGAACTGTGAAACGCATACTCACATCACAATTAACTCCTAACTGTCTATCTACGATATAACAACAGAACTGTCTCGAACATTTGACTAGACAAAGAAAAATATGCAAACTTGAAAACATTTCAAAAGAAGAAACAAAGCCATACAATCAGTAATCATAACCATTATTTGACAATTTATCTGCCACTGAAGATCAAACTTACCACCTTCAACTCTCTCACATATCTTTCCCGCCTTCACCTGCCCACGGCAGTGATTGGTGTGGTGACACCAATGCACGCGGACGGTCAGTTCTGATTGGCTAATTTGTCTGTCAATGCTAACTGCACGCGAGGAGCACCAACGGCTCTTTGGGTCTTCGAGAGGGAAATGGTGGCCTAGGGCTGCCGGAGAATTTGGTGATGGTTGTTGTACAGCAGTTTCTGATCGACGCTCTTGGACTGGCTGTGGGTTTGAGGTAAAGAAAGTATTGTTGGAAAGGGTTCGGTCACCTGTTTCCCTCCTAGTTGGGTTTAAATCTGGCGATATGGATGAGACTTCGAGTAGGGAGCTCTTTGGCTTTGACTCATCGTTTAAGAACTGTCTGATAATAAGGGCTTAATTCCACCCACACACTCACCAGCTTCCACCCTTACAATGTACATTAATTGTACATTGAACAACATTAGGTTCACCTTCTCCCGTTTGGGTGCACTTTTATTGCAGTGGGTTTTTAATGTAAACGCTTTCAATTTGGCTAAAATGTTGCTGATATCAAAACGTTACTGAGGAGAATTGACTGCTTGGGACACGAGGAAAGCTGAAAGCTTGGTGGAACTATCGCAACTGGAACTAAACTGTCACTGTATGTTAATGGGGCTCACATCACTTTTGAGTAAGTTGCTGGGGTATGGCCATTGCACAAATTGTTAGAGCAACAGTAAGAGCGCATAAAGGAAAAAAACCCTGCAAAATGGTTCTGAGCTAAACAAAAATGAATTGAAAATATCAAATTTATAATGTCAGAATAAAAAGAGTATGCCAAATATGCAACACACTATCTGTATTCTGTATATTTCTGGCCAGGCCAGCATTTATTGCCTAATCCTGATTGCCCAGAGGGTCAACCACATTGCTGTTGGCCTGCAGACTAGATAAGGGTGGCAGTTTCCTTCCCTAAAGCACATTAGTAAAGCACAAGAGTTTTTCTGACAATTAACAATGGATTAATGGTCATCATTAAATTCTTAATTCCAGATATTTTGTAAATTAAATTCAAATTCTGTCATCTGCTGTGGTGGAATTTGGCCCAGTGATAAACTCATGAGGTTACCACCTCCCCCTTAATGTATAATGTAGATACAGTTTGACACAAATTGGACAGAATGCTGAGATACATTTAATTCTGTGTTGTGCAGTGTAGGTGGAAGTTTTTATTTTTCAAATAAGTTTGTGAAGTTACTGAAGCTATTACATTTCAACATTGTGTAATGTCTTTTCTTTCAAGATTTTGACAGGCAATGGTTTGAATTAATTACTATTGTGTATGCTTATTTTCTACCAATTTGGGGTCATAGTGGGGAAATCATAGAATTCCGACAGGGTGGAGCAGGCCATTCAGCCCATCCAGTCTACACTGACCCTCTAAACAGTATCCCCTGCCAGATCCTCCCCATTCCTGTGCATCGCCCATGGCTAATTCACCTGATTTATACATCCCTGAACACTGTGGGGAACTTAGCATGACCAATCTACCTAACCTGTACACCTTTGGACTGTGGAGGAAACTGGAGCACCCAGAGGAAACCCACACAGACAAGTGGAGAACGTGCTAACTCCACACCTGAGGCTGGGATCGAACCCTGGCACTGGAGGCCAGTATATCATCCAGAGGCCTTGGATGATACACTGGAGATATGAGTTCAAATCATTGTAGCAAATGAAACAATTTTGTAAGTTTTTTTTTGTATGTGATTGACTGAATGGGACTTAGTTTGCATTAAAAATAAGGTGTGGTTTTCTATGAAGGCCATCTTTCCCTCTAGTTTCCCAAATAACATTTGCAGTTCTTAAATGAGATTGTTCTAACGCTGGTTTAAAATCTGCTTTGGAAACACAATATGATAAAGAAGTTTATATGACCCCAAATACAACTGGCCAAACTGAAGTTGAGACTGTTCTTCTTGCTCCTAAGGTTTTTTGCTTCTTGGTGCTGACGTTGTCAGAGGGAGTGTCCCCTGATTTGAGTGGTCCTCTTTGAATACAGCTCTCCAGGTCATCCCCAAGTACAGTGGCTCACAATTAGTTAGGGACAGCACGGTGGCTCAGTGGTTAGCCCTGATGCCTCACAGCTCCAGGAACCCGAGTTTGATTCCAGCTTCGGACGACTGTCTGTGTGGAGTTCGGACATTCTGTCTGTCCTTGCGTGAGTTTCCACCAGGTGTTCCAGTTTCTTCCCAAAATCTAAAGATTGCAAGCAGGTGGATTGGCCATATTAAACTGAACACAGTGTCCAGGGTTGTGCAGGTTAGTTGGGTTAGCCATGGGGAGTACAGGGATAGGGGGTGGGTCAGTGTGGACTTGGTGGGCTGAATGACCTGTTTCCATAATCTAGAGATTCTCTACATCACAACAGCAGTTTGACATAACAATTTAATCAGCATAATTCATGTTCTCCATGTAAATTGCATTTTCTTGTCTCAGCAAGGGTGTTACAAAAGGCAGTATTGGATATTGTAATTTCCCTATTGATTGAGCCGACCTTTGGAGCTGGACTGTCTCAAAACAGTTCCACTGAAACTCCGATCTATTGTTCCACCCGAAACCTTGTCTTGTTGTCCCATCAACACCTATTCAACATAGTCAAGGTGAATGGCTTACATATCTGTCTAGAGACAAAAAAAACTACAGATGCTGGAATCCAAAGTAGATAGGCAGAAGGCTGAATGAACACAGCCTTTCAGAATAATGTGGTTCCATAAAATCCTTCATCTAAGGAATTTTTGCCATCTTTAGTTGGGTCTGTATGTGACTCCAGATCCATAGCAATCATTTGATCCTTAAATGCATTTTGAAATGCCTAGCAGGCCACTCAGTTTCTTGGACAGCTAGGGAATGGTAACAAATGCTGTCTATGCCAGTGGCAAACAGTGGAGTTAGAGTTATACAGCACAAAATAGACCTTCATTCTAACTTATCTGCACCAACCCAGATATACCTAACTGATCTAAACCCATTTCCCAGCATTTGGCCCATATTCCTCTTGAACCCTTCCTATTCATATACCCATCCAGATGGCTCCATGAAGAACACATAGGACCAGGGCTACCTTCATCACCAAACCCTAACCATCTGACACCTGGAGGAAGAACACCTCATCTTCCGCCTTGGGATCCTCCAACCATACAGGATTAATGTGGATTTCACCAGTTTCCTCATTTTCCCCCCCCCCACACATTATCCCAGTCCCAAGCCTCCAACTCGGCAACGCCCTCTTGACCTGTCTGTTGTCTTTCCCATCTCTCTGCTCTACCCTCCTCTCCGACCTATTACCTTCTCCCCCACCTTCATCTATCTATTGCATTCTCAGCTACAGTCCCTGCCCTCCATATATCTCTCAGCCCCCTGGCACACAAGCCTCATTCCTGATGAAGGGCTTATGTCCGAGACATCGATTCTCCTGCTCCTCGGATGTTGCCTGACCTGCTGTGCTTTTCCAGCACCACACTCTCAACCTGTTAGGTAGCATGGGTTTGTGTGGGGAAGATCATGTCTCTC
Source organism: Chiloscyllium plagiosum (assembly GCF_004010195.1). Taxonomy (NCBI): domain Eukaryota; kingdom Metazoa; phylum Chordata; class Chondrichthyes; order Orectolobiformes; family Hemiscylliidae; genus Chiloscyllium; species Chiloscyllium plagiosum. Next base: position 2,224,657 of record NC_057740.1, read on the forward strand.
CAATTTGATTGAGCTTTTTGAGGGGGTAACAAAAATGATTGAGGGAAGGACGATAGATGGTGTCTATATGGACTGCATATGGACTATATGCATTTGATAAGGTACTCACTGGCTGATACAGAAAAGTCTCGTGATCTGGGGTGAGCTGGTTAGATGGATACAAAACAGGCTTGGTCAAAGACAGAGTGGAAGGGTGCTTTTTGAAATTGAGATCAGTAATATTAGTGTTCTGCAGGTATCAGTACTGGGAACCTTTGTTCTTTATAAAATAAAGAAATTATCTGGAGGAAAATATAGGTGGCCTGATTAGTAAGTTTGCAGATGACACAAATTGGTGGAGTTACAGATAGTGAGGAAAATTGTCCATGGATACAGCAGGATATAGATTGCAGATTTATGCAGAGAAATGACAGATTCATTTTAATCTGGACAAATGCAAGATGATGCATTTTTGGAAGATCAAATTCAGGTGCGAATTATACAATAAATGGCAGAATCCTTAGGAGCATTGACATATAGAGAGATCTGGGCGTACAATTCCTTGAAAGTGGCAATGCAGTTGGATAAGGTGGTCAAGAAGACATACCTTCAAGGCATAGCCTGCCTTTATCTAACATGTGGGATTCTTTTAAGTACCAGTTGATTAGTGTGCAGGAAAGGCATGTTCCTGTGATAATGAAGGACAGGAATGACAGGATTTGGGAATCTTGGACAATAAAAGTTGGCAAGTTATGTTACAGCTCTACAAAACTTTAGTTTGGCCACATTTGGAATATTGTGTGGAGTTCTGGTTGCCACACTATCACAAGGATGTGGATGCTTTGGAGAGGGTGCAGAGAAGATTCACAGGATGTTACCTGGTGTGGAGGAGTTTGAGTTATGAGAAGAGGATGGATAAACTTGGATTTTTTTCACTGGAAAGGACAGATCGAAAATCAAATGACAACAGGTTATAGTCCAACAGGTTTATTTGAAATTGCAAGCTTTTGGAGCTCAGTTCCTTCCTCAAATGTGGTATGAAAGAAAGATGTAAGACACAGTATTCCTAATCAAAAAGCTGCCCTAGTTGAATTGTTTAATCAGTTAGGAGGTAGGCTACCGTTTTTAAAATGTAAAATCCAGATTCGTTTCAACTCGTTGACTCTGGATAATTTAAAGGTTTTATCAATATACCAGAGATGACATCTTAGGTTAGACAATGCATTTGAGGTGTCACTTTGAATCTGTCTATCATTCAAGATTCTTTTCTATCCAAAAAAAGCAAAACCTGACCTCAGCTTAAAACGTAGACGGATATGAAGCGGGACCTCATGCCTAAAATGTATTGTCTAACCTGAGATATCACTTCTTCTACATTGATAAAACCTTTAATTATCTCGGGACAAAGACTTGAAAGGAATCTGGATTTTGCATTTTAATCAGCGGTTTACCTCCTAATCGATCAAAGGATTCAACAAGGGCAGTTAGTTTTTAAAGTTGTTAACATTTTACATATATTGTGTTTTATATCTCTCTATCATATCACGCCCGAGGAAGGAACTGAGCTCCGAAAGCTTGCAATTTCAAATAAACCTGTTGGATTATAACCTGGTGTCATTTGGTTTTTGACTCTGTCCACCCCATTCCAGCTCTTGCATCTCCACATCACTACAACGGAGGCTGAGGGGCTGATGTGATCGAGGTCAATGAAATTGAGACGCATAGATAGGCTGGAGAGTCGGAGACTTTTTTCCCCCAGGGTGGAAAGGTCAACTACAAGAGGTCACAGGCTCAGGATGAGGGGGAAAGTTGACGGGACAAGTGCAGCAAAAATCATTCACAGAGTGGTTGGTGCCCAGAACACACACCCAGTAGTGGTGGTGAAAGCAGGCATGTGAGCAACATTTAAGGCATATCTTGATAGGTACGTGAAAGGGAAGCAAACATAGAAACTGTGCATGGGCAATAAGTAGCAGGTCTAAATTAGTATTAGAATTGGCACGGGCTTGGCTGGGTGAAGAGCCTGTTCCTGTGCTGTATTGAATTGTATAAAATGAAATGAGATGCAAAAAATATTCTGGGAGCAAAGTAATAATTAAAAGTGGCTGCATTATATAGTACATCAATGATTGTTAGGAAATGATTGGTCTATTATGCCATATGAATACAGGTACATGGTTGACAGAGATTGGTCATTGGTTCACAGAAAATAGTGCTGAAGACAAACCGACTGCATCTAAACTTCAGAAATGGCACTTGATTTCATTTAAGGGTATGTTAAGCATGTAACGTATATTGCATTTTCTGTTACAGTGGAATTATTTTAAAGTCACAATTTCAGTGAGAGAACAGGGTGTGACTTGATTGCAAAAAAGTGTCCAAAACACTGATGAGCAGTGTGAATTTAAAAATTTTAAAAGCTCCTTTTTTTTTTCTGAAGAGGTTAATGAAACAGGATGAGAATATAAAAAAAGACTGAAATGTGGACTATACAATTTTTGTCCTCCACATAGGAGTGGGAACAAAGGACAAATTGGGGCATTATTAATGGGAAACAAAGAAACAGCAGAGTCTTTGAACCAGTGTTTTATATCTGTATATAGTGAAGAAGACATAAAAAGCATCCCCAAAAATAGTGTAAAAGCAAGGGGAAAAGTGAGTGAAGAATGTAATGCAATTATAATCACGAGAGACAAAAATTGGGAAAACTAATGGTTTGAGCCCCCTAAATCAGTGGCCTGTATCCTAGTCTTTTAAAGGAAGTGTTTGTAGAAATAATGAAATGTCGTGGCTGTATTCTTACAAAATTCCTAAGATTTTGGAAATGTCCCACAGGTTTGAAAGCCATTAATGTAACACCACTGTTCAGCAAAGAAAAGAACAAGGAATCTGAAAACTGTAGGCCAGTTAATCTAACATCTGTCACTGGAAAAATGCTAGAATCCATTATTAAGGTAGCATGGCGTTTAGCAAATCACAATCCAATCAGGTGGTCAGCTTGAAAGGGAATTCGTGCTTCACAAATTTATTAGAGATCAGTGAGGATGGAGCAAGTTAGGTGGATAAAGGGGGTTTAGTTGTTGGATTTCAAAAAGCTATATTAACAAAGTACAGATATATTACTGCAGAAGTAAATGGTTTATTGTCTTGGGAGTGCAATTTTAGAATTGGCTAACTAACACTAAGCAGAATTGGAACAAATGGATCGTTTTCAGGTTAGTAAACTCTAAGCTGTGGAGTGCTGCAGGGAACAGCGTTGTGGTCTCCACTACTTACACAAATGACTTTGAAAGAACTATTTGTATTGTAGCCAACGTTTCTGACAGTACTGTTATGGACCAGATGAGACTCCCCCCAAAATAATTTAAGAGGGTAGACGCGACCCTGACTTTTTCTTATTTTAAAGGTAGACTTGAAGTGTCGTGTTCCAGATGCAATGCGACTGGTCAAACTATTTGACGTTAAGCAAAATCTAATTTATTTAAATAGGATCATTAAAATCCAAACAAAAGAAAAAGGGATTTAGAAAATTGTGTGTAGCAGCAAAGAGACATTCAGTGAAGTTTCCAACTCTTTTGAGACCCCAAGGGCTTCTACTTAAAATTAAACCTAAAAACTAAAATAAAACCTGGTCTGAGAGACCTGGCCCCACACAGGCTGCTTCATTTGTTCCAAACTTTCTGTTTTAAAAAAAAAAACCCCAAGGCCCCTCAAATTGTTTACTTTCTTCGAGACAGCTCTATACCTCTGCCTTACAATCTCCCTTTTCAAACAGAAGGTCAAAATAACCTCTTAAAGTAACAGCGTTGTTACAGTACATAGAAAGTGAAAATAGGAGTGGGAGTAGGCCATTTGGCATTTTAGAACCTGTACCACCATTCAGTATGATCATGACTGATCATCCAACTCAGTACCCTGGTCTTCCTTTTCCCTCGTATCCTTTCATACCTTTAGCCGTAAGACCTACATCGAATTACTTGAAAACATTCAATGTTTTGGCTTCAATCAAACTCTAGGTGTCGAAATTTCAGCTCACCTGTCTTCAATAGCCTACCCCTTATCCTTATTGACTTTGACATCTGCTTATGGTTTCTTCAGTCATTGAGAACAGCTTTCCTGCATTTACCCTCTCTAGTCCTGTTAGAATTGTTTTCATGAGGTCCTCTCTCATTCTTGTAAACTCTCTAGTGAATAAAGCCCCAACTTGTCAGTTCTGCCACCCCAGAAATCACTCTGGTAATTTTTTTATTTGCACTCCCTCCATAGCCAGAACATCCTTCCTCGGATATGGAGACAAAGTGTACACACTGTTCCAGGTGTGATCTCATCAACACAATTGCAGTGAAACACCCCTGCTTATCTTCTCACTATGAAGGCCAACTTACCACTTACTTGCTTCACCAACTGCTACACCTATGTGCTTACTTTGAGCAACTGATATACAAAGACACCCAGGTCTTGTTTTACCTCTCCCTTTCCCAGTCTGTTGCTATTCAGATTGTCTGCCTTCATGTTTTTGCCACCAAATTAGATAACTCTAATTTACCCACTTTATACTCAATCTGCCATATATCTGCCCACTTAAAATCAAAATTACCCTGAAACATCTTTGTGTCCTCCTTGCAGCTTATCTTCACACATGGCTTGGTCATTTCTGCATTTGGAGATATAATATTTGGTTCCCTCATGTAAATAAATATACATTGAGAATAGCTGGGGTCCAAGCACTGATCCCTGGATTACCCCCTATCCCCTAGTCATTACCTACAATTTGGAAAAAGATCCATTTATTTCTAATGTTTGTTTCCTGTCTGTCAACGTGTTCTGTATCTATAATGGTCCACTATCAGAATCCCATACATGTTAATTAACAAGCTAATCTCTTATTTTGGACCTTTAGCAAGAACTGAAACTCTTTAAAATCCAAGTAAATAACATTCATTTGCTCCCCCTTATGACCTCTATTAGTTACATCCACACAAAATCTGAGCTTTGTCAAGTAATATTTCCCTTTCGTAAATCATGCTGACTCTATTCAATCTTCTCACTGTTTTGCCAGTGTCTCTGCTATTAAATCTCTTATTATGGACTTGACAATTTCCCCAATATCAACGTCAGGCTAACCAGCCAACAATACTCCCTACCTCCTTTTTTTTTAAATAGTGGGGTTACATTGGTGGGTAACTAATCCATTAGATACCTTACCAGTGTTCTAGAGTTTTGAAAGATGAACGCTAATGCATCCAATATTGCCAGGACCATTTTCTGAAATACTCAGGTATGTAAATTATCAGGTCCTGAACATTTGCCAGCCTTTAATCCCACCAATTTCCCAATGCCATTTCCCTATGAATACTGATTTACTTCAGTTCTTTCCTCACACTAAACTCTGTGTACCCAACACTTTTGGGATGTTATTTGTGAAGGTAGAACAAAATATTTATTTAATTGGTTTGCATTTCTTTTGCTCCCCATTATAACTTTTCCTGTTTCTGATTTCAGGGACCTACATTTGTTTTCACTAACCTTTTTCTCTTTAGTTTGTATGGTCACCCAACCTACTCTTTTATGCTTGTTCTCCTTTCTTAATTGTTCCCCTTATCTTCCTTTGCCGGAATATAAGTTGTGGGAAAAGATTTGCTAGCCCACGATAGGCTCACAAAAGCAAAATTGGCCAAACTGTACCGGAACACCCAGAATTCCCAAGCAGCTCACAAGCTGCATCAGACAGCATGCAGACAAGGGAATACACTAGAAGCTCCCATGGACATGACAGAGCACCACAGATATGTCAAAGCCTTAAGGGCAGTTTCACAACCCAGCAATACCAAAGCCCACAAAGAGCAGGACAGACAGACAGGCACCAGCAAAGGACATGCTCCAGGAACAGGACAATGGAATCACCTCACCACTTTAGAAGAGACTTTAACACTTACCTGTGGAGATGAATGGAACCATGATACTGTCAGGATGTTGCATTGTGTGGAACAGGACATTCATCTGATTAAATTGTTTTCCAATCAACACCCTTGTAACTAAATTACTCCATTTCCAGAAACATTGTAGTTTCCCATTTCTTAATCAGTGTCATTGTGCAGCATTACTATAAAACTGGTCTCATCCTCAGCTCTGGGAGGAGAAATCTGATCTACTTGTGCAGACTGTCAGTTCTGTGTCAGCCTAGTCAACCTTTTGTCCAGTGATATCACTTGCAATAAACTGTTTGTCACTTCCACTTCGAGCTGTGTTTTGTGATCTCTAACCTATTGGGCAAATTTCTCTGACAGCAAGCTGCTCCCAATCTTCAGTTCAGCTGCTTTTGTTTTAACCAATTTGTCAATCCCTTCCTTAGATCTAATACTACCTCTAATTTACCTTGCTTGGCATGGTCAGGCCAGTTTACCCATTTTGTTTTTGTATCCGTCAGGAATGAAACTTGTAGTTCCTCCATATGCTCTTAAAATGTTTGCTATTGCTTATCCACTGTCCTTTTAAGTAATGTTCCTCAATGTATCACAGCTTGTGTCTCATACCTTTTGTAGTTTTCTTTATCTAGATTCAGGACCCGAGTCTTGGAATCAACTACATCTTAGTGAGTAATTCTGTTATATTAGGGTCACTCTTTCCCAAGCGATGGTGCACAGCGAGATTGCCAACTATTCTTTTCTCATTACACAATACTGGTGGGATGACCTGTCCTCCAGTTAGTATCTCGACATATTGATTAACTCAGAAAACCACCTCGTGCACAATCCAGAAATTCCTCCTCTCTGGTATTATTACTGATTTGATTTGTCCAATTTATATGTGGATTAAATTTGCCCATAATTGTGTTATACCTTTATTGCTTGCATCTCTAATTTCTTGTTTAATGCCTTCTCCAATATTACCAGTACGGTTAGGGGTCTGTATACAATTCCCCGTATTGTTTTCTGCCCCTTGTGTTTCTAAGCACTACACATACTGATTCCACTTCATTGGAGCTAATACTGTTTATTGCATTAATGGTTTTTTAAACAGCAATATTATCCCATTCCTTGCCCTTTCTGTCTGTCCTTCCTAAAATCTGAATACCTGTGGCCATGGACTTCCCATCATAGGTCAATCTCCTGTTCCCTGGATGCTGCCTGACCTGCTGTGCTGATCCAGCAATAAAGTTTCAACTTTGATCTCCAGCATCTGCAGACCTCACTTTCCCATCATAGGTCACCCTATCCCATTTCTCCATAATCCCAATCATATCATATCCATTTGCATGACTAATCATCCACTGTATTAAGAATAAGGCCTTAAGGCTTATCATTTTAAATGTTCTGAATGTTTTAAATGTTTGCATTATTATGCACTGTGGACCTTTCTGACTCTTGCTGTTGAATTCTCTGCCTATTCCTTTTTTATTTCCCATTCTATCTTTCGTTTTTGCTCTTGTTTCCCTCTCACTGTAAAGGTCCCCATTCCCCATTGAAACACTCCTCTAGTTTAAACCCTCCTCACTGCACTAGTAAGCTCTACCCTGGTCCTGCTCGGGTACAACTATTTCAACTTGTAGTGGTCCCACCGCCAAGAGATGGTTCTGATACCCCAAGAATCTGTAACCCTCCCCTTTTCACCATCTTTTGAACTATGTTTTCATCAGATTTATATTGCTATTTCTATTCTGATTAGTACATGACACTAGCAGCAAACCTGAGATCATTATCTTTGTTGTACTTTTTAACTTGCTTCCTAATTCCCTATATTATCCTTTTACTTTTAATATATGCGTTACTGGTGCAGATGTGTTCCATGCCATGAGACTCCAGCACCTGGGACGAAACCTATTATCCTGGAGTTTCTGTGGCCATAAATGAGACATCTATTCCTCTAACGATTGAATCCCCTATAGTGTAGCATTCCTGCACTTATTCTTCCGTGCCCATGTAGCATAGCCGTGGAGCAATACATTTGGCTGTTACTACTTTGTTCTGAGAGGACATTCCTTCCAGCAGTTTCCAAAGCAATTTATCTTTTTTTTTCAGAGGAATGGCCAGAGGGGCTTCTGTGCTGCCTGCCTCTTCCTCTTTCTTTACCTAGTGGTCATCCATTCCATCCTTGCTTGCAGAGTGATCACTTCTGTGCTATCCACAATACTTTAAGCCTTGTGGATGCTCTAGACTGTCCCTACCTTCCCTTGCCACCGCAGGAATTGCAAAACCTGTGCCCACACCACCTCCCTCACCTCCACCCAAGGCCCCAAAGGAGCCTTCCACATCAATCAAAGTTTTACCTGCACATCCACCAATATCACTTATTTAATCCATTGCTCCCGATGCGGTCTCCTCTACATTGGGGAGATTGGACGCCCCCAGCACAGCGCTTTAGGGAATATCTCCGGGACACCCAGACCAATCAACCACACCGCCCTGTGGCCCAACATTTCAACTCCCCCCTCCCACTCAGCTGAGGACATGGAGGTCCTGCGCCGCCTCCGCCGCCGTTCCCTCACCACCGTTCCCTCACCACCTGGAGGAAGAACGCCTCATCTTCTGCCTCGGAACACTTCAACCTCAGGGCATCAATGTGGACTTCACCAGTTTCCTCACTTCCCCTTCCCCCACCTCACCCCAGCTCCAAACTTCCAGCTCAGCACTGTCTCCATGACTTGTCTTACCTGCCTATCTTCCTTTCCACCTATCCACTCCACCCTCCTCTCTGACCTATCACCTTCATCCCTTCCCCCCTCGCCTAATGTACTCTATGCTACTTTCTCCCCACCCCCACCCTCCTCTCATTTATCTCTCCACCCTTCAGACACTCTGCCTGTATTCCTGATGAAGGGCTTTTGCCTGAAACGTTGATTTTACTGTTCCTCGGATGCTGCCTGAACTGCTGTGCTTTTCCAGCACCACTCTAATCTAAACCCTTTTAGTTCTGAAAGCTGCAGCTAAAGACACTTCCTGCGCATGACCTAATCCTGCGCAGTGGAACTGTGGGAGAAAGCGAGGACTGCAGATGCTGGAGATCAGAGCTGAAAAATATGTTGCTGGAAAAGCACAGCAGGTCAGGCAGCATCAAAGGAGCAGGAGAATCGATGTTTCGGGCATAAGCCCTTCTTCAGTGGAACTGTACCTGATGGGCAGCCTAGAGCTCTCTTCCATGACTGACCTCTTTAAGTTAAATCCTTAGATTGCTCTTAAAATCAAATAATATTAATTACAATGGGGCACCATTGTCTTTCAAACTATAAAGCCAAAATATAGACCTGACAAATTATAAGTCATTAAAAGTAGTATTAAACACTCACCTGATGTCAAAATGTGGTGCTGGAAAAGCAAAGCGGGTCAGGCAGCATCCAAGGAGTAGGAGAGTCGAAGTTTCCTCACTGTCCACAATACATCCTATTTTAGTGTCATCTGCAAACTTACTGATGATGCCTTGTGCATTCTTGTACAAATCATTGCTATAGATAACAAACAGTAATGGACCCAGCACCGACCCAGAGGCTCTCCACGAGTCACAGGACTCCAGTCCGATAAGCATCCTTCCACTGTTAACCTCTGCTTCCTACCATCAAGCCAATCATGTATCTGATTTGCCAGCTCCCCCTGGATTCCATGCAATTTAGCCTTCCAGAGCAGACTACCATGTGGAAACTTATCAAAGGCCTTACTGAAATCCATATAGGCTATGTCTATCGCCCTGCCCGCGTCAATTTTCCTGGTCACTTCATCAAAAAACTCTAACAAATTTGTGAGGTATGATCTCCCACGAACAAAGCTATGCTGACTATTCCTAATCAAACCCTGTCTTTCCAAATGCATGTTTCTCAATTTTCTCAATGAACATTCCCAGCACAGATGATAGGCTTACTGGTCTATAGTTCCCAAGTTTTTCTTTGCAGCCCTTCTTGAATAAGTGCACAACATTCACTATGCTCCAGTCTTCTTGTGGGTGTCCCAGCACATTAGTCAGAAAGTATTAGTACACAGCTGCAGAAAACAATTTATTTAGGAAGGTAAATGGAATGTGACCTATATTGCAAGAGAGATGAAGTATAAAAGTAGGGAGATCTTGCTGCATCTGTACAGGAGATTTTTGAGACTGCACTGAAGAATACTATGTACAGTTCTGGTCTCCAATTCACAAAGGATATACTTGCATTAGTGGCAATTCATGCTCTGAAGATGTTCTCTCTTATGCAGAATCTAAAACTGGAGCGTAGTTTAAAATATGGTTCTCCCATTTAAAACTGGAATAAGAAGGAATGTCTTCTCTCTCTAAGGATAGTTGGTCTTTGGAATTCTCTATCACAATTAACATTGGAGCCAGGGTAACTGTCTAATGTAGCCTTGAATACATTCAGATATTTGATTGACGTTTAAAAGTTCTGGGAAATAGGCAGGAAAGTGAAAGTAAGGTCACAGTCAGTTCAGCCATAGTCTTATTAAGTGGTAGAGAAGGTTTAATGCGTGAATTGTCTATTCCTGGTTAAATATCTTATGGACTTGTGAAATGAATAATCAGTGCTGGTTGCTTTTTTTTTGTGGAACCATTACAGGAAAACGTGGCCCTTAGTAGCCAAACCATTTGTGATTTACAATTCTTGTTTATCTTTATATCTTGAGATTCTTGTTTGACCTTTAATTAGTATCACATCATGATGTAGACACTCAATGATTCTCCTAATCCATGTAAGAGATTATACTTCACATTAGATAACATGTCTGCCATGTGAGACCCATTCATCAAATTATTTAAAGCCTAACTGTTCCGAATTGCTAACTCTTACAGATGTTTTACCTATCAACTGTAATTTTATATAGTTTTTCGAGACAAGGACAGAGAATAGTTAATGATGAAAATGAACTAACCCAGTAAAGACCCCATCCAGAATTCTGCCCTTAAGCCAGGTTCCTGTCACATCTATCCATTAGAAACCGCTCTCCTTTAGTGCTTTCAATTACTTATGTATCTTTAATAGTACTTAAATAATTTCAACAATACACTGAGTAAATATTTGATATCTTATGAAAAACGTTTTGGAAAGCATTGTCTGCCAGGCCATCTTAATCACTCTTCCAGTAAATTCTGTAAGTTCTCAAAACAAGGTCTGCATTTCAGAAGATGTTGAAAATTTGTCACAAGTCACAAACTCTCCAAGAAACACGTAACACTTGTTAGGAAGACCACTAGAAAGGATTATACTACACCAGTCACACTTGTGTGTCTTAATTTCTATTGTCTGTTTTCTGTCTTTACCTCCATAATGTTGCAATTCAGATTGGAAAGAGAGAGAGAGAGAGAGACCAGTAAGCTACTAACTATATGAGCTGCTTGCTTGTGCAATGGTAATTTGGAGCTGTGTTTTTTTTTAAAAGATTATGAAACCGTTGAAATGCAATATTCCCTGAACATGCTTAGGATAAATGGCATTAGTTTCTGCAGTGATCTTGGCTAAAAGCCATTTCATTCAATGATTTGCATCTAATGAATTAGAGTCATGGGAGAATGACAGCGCGGAAACAGACCAATCTGGTTGGCATGGATGACTTGGACCCAAGGGTCTGCTTTCATGTTGTAGATCTCTATGGCTCTAATACATTTTTGTTGCACGCTTATTGGACGGTATAACTGAGAAGACAATATCTGGAACTGCTTTGAAAGCAGTTTTTGAGATGAAATGCATCTAGGTGTTGGAAGGATGTTTTTCTTTCTCTTTTTATCCAGTTCATGAAACTTTCAATACCCGAATGAAAGCAGTGTCTGCATAACTTAATGTGCATATTGAGGGTGCTTGAAGTACTCAAATTGAAGGTGAAGGACCTAAATGTAATTTGGAGCTGAATGCATTTTCTTTTGTTTTTAGGAGCATTAAACATTTAGTCTTTCATCGCAAAGTATCTTTTGTAAACAAATTTTGAACATATGCCCAGTGAACCAAGCTCTATATCAAGTAAAGGAAGAGTACCTGTAATGACTCATGGATAACTCTGCTATAAAATGCCAGCCCAAAAAAATCCATTCACAATTACTGTTTCCTAACATCTGGCCAATTTTGTATCTGTGTTGCTGCTATCCCTTTTAATCTAAGAGCAGTAGCTTATAAGTCTTATGTGGCAATGTGTCAAACATCTTTTTGGAACGCTTGTACACCACTCAGCAGCATACTTTCATTAATCCTCTGTACTTCTACAAAACGTCAGTAGTTTACTTAAACATAATTTTCCCCTGAGAAATCCATGCTGGCTCTCCTTAATTTACCTACATTTGTCCATATGGCTATTAATACTGTCCTGTACTATTGTTTTGAGAAGCTTCCCCCCCATCAAGTTAAAACTGACTGACTGACTGGTCTGTAACTGACAGGCTTTTCTTTGCATCCTTTTTTGAACAGGAGTGAATGTTTGCCATTATCCAAGCCTCAGGAAGATTGAAAAACTGTGGCCAGTGCCTCTGAAATTTCCACCGTCATTTCCTTCAATGTGCTGGGTTGCATTTCACCTGTCTATTGGCTTATCAACTTTAGTACAGTCAGTCCAATGCGACTTCTTTATCAATTTTAAACCTTTCTAGTGACTGAATACTTTCCTCTCTCACCGTGTCCCAGATAAAATCTGTTTCCTTGGGAAAGACTGATGCAAAACATTGAATACTTCAGCCATGCCCCTGCTTCTATGTAATTTCCTTTATGATCTTGAATTAGCCATTCTTTATTACCTTTTTATGATGTATGTGCCTACAGAAGGCTTGGTTTTCCTTAGTATATTAGCTACCAGTCTCTTTTCAAATCCCTTTTTACTTCTCTTGCTTTTTCATATCCATTCTGAAGCTTCTAACTCAGCCTCGTTCGCAACTGTATTTTCTACATGGCATCAGTGAAAAATAGTCTTTCCATTCATCTTAGTTTGTCTAGTCTTTTTTCATCCAGGGGCCTCAGGATTTGTTGATCTTGCCTTTTCTTTTGGAGAGAATGTACCTTGACTGTGTCTGAACCATCTCTAAATGGTCGACCTTTTTTTCAGCCAACCTTTGGCACCTGTCTATCTGGCCCAGGTCTGTTCTTGCCCTGTTGAAGCCCGCTCTCTCCCAGCTAATTATTCTTGCTATGGGTTATTCATTGTTCTTTTTCTAAACCATCATTCTAAATTCTGTGAAACAATCTGATACTGACCTTTAAGTATTCCCCTGCTGCCACTTAAGCTGCTTGGTCTACCTTAAGTTCAAGAAACTAGTTGAGCATGTGCCTCTTTGCCTGTTGGACTGGACTCCAATCTGCTGTCAAGAATTTCTCCTGAACACAATCAAGGAACACTTGCGTCTCTGCACTTTACACTGCTACTATCCAGTTTATGTTCAGACAAATTAAAGTTCCTCATTACAACTACTCTATAAATATTTTCCTTCTAGCTTTATTCCTCTACATTTTTCCCACTGTTTGGTGGCCTGTAGACTGTATTAAGCATTTTTGTTCATTACTGTATCTAAATCAATTTTATTCTTGAGCCATGTGGAACATACACTTTCTAAAGCACTGCAATGCTCTCCTTAACTAATACCATTAACCTTCCTTTTTATTTTCATCTTTTTAAGTCAGGTTTTTGTTGATCAATTGGGCCAACTGGCTGAGGAGTGGCAATTTAGTTGTTGCATTTTGGAAAAATGTACAAGGTCCGTGTTAACCTCTTTTTCCTGAGATTCTTAAACACTTGATGCAAATGCAACATGCCAATTTCTGTGAACAAGCAAAATTTATTAAGCATAGTACAATATAGGTGTTGGAGAAACCCTGAACACTCTTCGCCATGCTTGCAAAGCGTGTCCAGAGAACCTCTCTGAACAAAGGAAACAGTCCTTCCTTTATACAAACTTTTTACGTCACAGTCAGTAATGCTCACAAGACAACCCCTAGTTACTCCCTCACAGTCACGTCACTCAAGACATAATGCAGTGACCACATCACTTCTAGAAATAATGTGATGCAAACCATCCCTTAATGGCCAGATCTGATGTGAATTGTATTTTTTTTAATGATAGGGAGTAGTCAAATTCCATCTGTAATATTCTTATTGATTTCTGAATAGGGGATGAAAATTTAAAAAAGTAGGAGATGACAATGTAAATGGCTCTGAATGGCAAGGAAATGGCCTTGTCAATGGTTCTGAATAATAGGAAATGATAATGTTAATTTCTTACAATCTACCTATAAGTCAGAAGCATCCCACCTTAGTCTCGGGACATCCAATTTCCTGCAAGTGGGCAGAACAAGTTGACTCTTTCATATCATAGTCAGAATTTATATGATTAATTGTAGGGCCCTGGGCAATGTTATTGAACAGAGATACTGAAGGATTCAAGTATTTAATTCTATGAAAGTTAAGTGCCAGGTAGACAGGGTGATTAAGAAGGCATTTAGCACGCTTGCCTTCATTGCGCAGATTATTAAGTATAAAGAGTCAAATACTGGAGATCAAAAATGAAAACTAAATACAGGAGAAAATCAGATTTGGTAATATTTGTGGAGAGAGAAAGCATTCGTGTTTTTATTAAGGTCTAGGATTAGATGATGTAGGCTCCATATTGATGGAGGTAAGAAATAACAAGTCGAAGAGATCACTGTTGGGAGCAGTCTCTCGGCCCCTTAACAGAGCGGTTCTCCAGAGTAATCAATAATCAGGCCATGAAGGCATGTTAAAAAAAAATGCAGTGCATGAATCATGGGTGACTTAATCATCTTGTAGATTGGGAATTTGAATCAAAAATAGCTACAAGGAAGAAGTCATAGAATGTATTTGGGACAGTTTCCTCAAACAATATGGTGTGGATCCAACCAGAGATCAGACTTATCTTGGATCTGGTAATCAGGCAGGTTTGATAGTTATCTGAGTAAATGATCCCTGAGTGATCAGTAACCATAACACGTCAAATTCAGCATTCAATTCAAGTGTGAGAACCTTGACTCGGAGACAACTTTGGTAGACTTAAATAAAGGTATTTAAGAAACAGTGGCAGCTGTTAAAGAAAATAGTTTGTGACTCTGAGGAAGAAGGATTCACGGCAGGGATAAACTGACAGTAATTAACCAACGCAAAGGACAGTATTACTTTTTAAAAAGTAGCAATAATTAGTTGTAAACCAGAGGTTTGTAGCAGTTTCAAAGCTACAAAATAAATCAAATAAAGAGGGTAAACTTGCAAGTAATATAAAATTGGTAGTAAGAACAAATATTTGAAACTTACTACCAATATATTTTGAAAAAGGTCCCATGGAGAACGAGGGTGTGGAACTAATGGGGAACCAGGAAATGGCAGTGGAGTTGAATAAGTACTTTGCATCAGTCTATGTTGTAGAGGATACAAAAAAGCATTCCAAAAACATGAAATAATTGGGGATAACAGGAGAGGAAAAACGTAAAGATCTTTAATCTCCCTAGCTAAAAGCTGGTCAGATTTCTGCACGTAATGAGTTGCACCCTAGGATTTTAAAGTAACTTGCTATAGAGATGTTGAATGCGCTGGTCATAATTTCTAAGAATCTTTAGATTTGGGAAGTGTCCCAGAGTTTTGGAAAACTGCCCTTATTCAAAAAAGGAAGGGAGTCAAGAATCAAATAACCAAAGGCCAGTTAGCTAAACACTTAGCATTGGGAAAATGCTAGAGCCTATTATTAACGATCTAATAGCATAGCATTTAGAAATACCTTGTATTATCAAGCAGGGTCAGCATGGCCTTGAAGGTAAAATTGTGCCTGACAAATTTATTAAAACTTTGAGGAATAACAAATATCTAAATGGGGATCAGTAGATATAATATATTTGGATTTCCAAAATTTTTTTGACAAGGTACCACATATTACGGTATTTAAGGTAACAGCACATGGTATTGACGTAGTACATTACTGTGGGTAAAGGATTGGCGAATTAATAGAAGACAGAGTTGGGAATAAAGGGGGCATTTTTGGAATGGTGAGCAGTGACTACTGGAGCTGGAGCTCTATTACTTACAACCTATGGTATGGATGACGGAAATGAATTTACTGTTGCCAGTTGTATGTCATCTGCGAAAATGGGGAGAAACGTGAGGATGTGAGCAGGACCTTGGCAAATAGAATGTAATTTCCCAAATTGAGAGGCCATTGGCAGGAAAAATAGAAGCATTTAACATTATTTCTGCAGTCTGTTTCCATTAAAATAATGGAGTTGACTCCATGGGCTGAATGACCTACTTCTTCTCTTACATCTTAAGTCTTAAGGAATGTAGAAAGATCATAAGTGAACTACTAGGCTGCATGTTGGCCTGTCCCAGTGATAATTTACCATTGGTTATTTCTTGCTCCTTTCCTTAAAGTCCCTCTTCACTCTCCTGATCCCAGTCGTGTAACTGAAATTGGAAATTGCAGGAAAGGTTTTCATTTCCCATTTACATATGCTGCTGTTTCTGCTAAAAAGAATGGAAGAAGGTTACAGTAACATTATTTTTCTTTTTCAGAAAGTTTTCCACAAAGGTGTGATCAATTGCAGTTGAGATGTTTCATTGTGGTTACTGTGATTTGGGGACGGCGTGCATTGATGAGCTAGATATTCACATTCTGGAGACACATACTGACTTTCCGTCTTCTAACTGTCCTCCTGAGAAATTATCCGATCAGATTTTTCCAGTTTTGACATGTTCTGATTTACAATCCAATCAGTCTGACATGCAGACATCTGTCAGTCCTGGTAAGAATATATATATTTTTTTGTTTGTTTCTTATTTCAGCATGTAACTCTGTTCAATTTGTGGAATTAGGTTAACTACTGGTAGGTATGCAAACAGTGAAGCTCATTGTCATAGAGTCATAGAGATGTACAGCATGGAAACAGACCCTTCAGTCCAACCCGTCCATGTTGACCAGATATCCCAACCAAATCTAGTCCCACCTGCCAGCACCCGGCCCATATCCTTCCAAACCCTTCCTATTCATATATCCATCTAAATACCTCTTAAATGTTGCAATTGTACCAGCCTCCACCATTTCCTCTGGCAGCTCATTCCATACATGTACCACTTTCTGTGTAGAAAAAGTTGCTCCGTAGATCTCTTTTATATCTTTCCCCTCTCACCCTAAACCTATGCCCACTAGGTCTGGGCTCCCCCACCACAGAGAAAAGACTTTTGTCTATTTACCCTATCTATGCCCCTCATAATTTTGTAAACCTCTATAAGGCCACCCCTCAGCCTCCGACGCTCCAGGGAAAATAGCCCCAGCATGTTCAGCCTCTCACTATAGCTCAAATCCTCCAACCCTGGCAACATCCTTGTAAACCTTTTCTGAACCCTTTCAAGTTTCACAACATCTTTCTGATAGGAACAAGACCAGAATTGCACGCAATATTCCAACAGTGGCCAAACCAATGTCCTGTACAGCCGCAACATGACCTCCCAACTCCTGTACTCAATACTCTGACCAGTAAAGGAAAGCATACCAAACACCTTCTTCACTATCCTACCTGAGACTCCACTTTCAAGGAGCTATTAACTTGCACTCCAAGTTAATGCTCACTTCCAAAAGTATGACCTTATACTTTGTTCAGCAACAGTCCCTAGGACCTTACCATTAAGAGTGTAAATCCTGTTAAGATTTGCTTTCCCAAAATGCAGCACTTCGCATTTATCTGAATTAAACTCCATCTGCCACTTCTCAGCCCATTGGCCATCTGGTCAAGATCATTGCTCTGAAGAAAAATGCTGTGGATATATTGGATTCACTGAGCTCTTAATTATAGCAGTGATGGAGTGCTTAATTTGCAACAAAAAATATAAACTTGATCAACAAGGTAGAAATTAGGTGAACACCATTACTGATATGTCTTTAAAGTTTGACTGACCAGCTAATCTAGTTCAGCATAGACTGGAGATTGAATTGGAAACAATTTCTTACCTGACTAACTTAAACATGAGCTAAATCAACTGATTTATTGAACAAACATTTGATGATTAATGAATACATTGAAGAGCAAAATCTTCAGAAAGTCGACATATTTGTGTGAAGATTTAGAATAATAGTTCATTGCATCAGCATACATAATCTGGTAACTAGAAATCACTACCCAAAAGATCCTGATATTTCTTTGTGCAGTGGTAGTGCCTACCTTTGAGCTGGAAGGCCCAGAATAGAGTCCCGCCTCTCCAGTGGTATGTAAAAATAAACAGGTTAATTTAAAGGATGGCTGATATTTTACTTGTCTGACTGCTGAGGTAGTTGGAGGACTGGTAGAATTATAGTTGACAGTGTATGGGATGGAAAGAGAAAATTGACTGGATTAATCTGACGACTTTGGTTGAGAAGTGCATGTTTAGAAGGTACTTGAATCTGTTGTCTATATTAAATAAAGCACTGAACAATAGAATAGGATATCACTTATTGTCACAAGTACTCATACAGGAATACGATGAAAAGTTTTTACAATGACTACCTTGAATGGTGCCATCTTAGCTACAAGTACTTAGGTACAAATCTTGGATACAAAAGCACTGGGAAAAGAGATAAAAGGAAAAGTATTGGCATTGCTTAGTGTCTTTTTTAAAAAAAAAGTTAGGATTGAGATAGTTTTAACATAGTTAAAGGATAGGCATTATAGTCCTCTAAAGAATTTCAAATAGTAGCAGCTCAGTGGTGTGACTATCTGCGCCAGAGCCCAGTCCAACAACTGTCGCACTCTGCTCCAAGCCACCAATCCGCTCCGCACCGGCACTCGGCCGCACCAAGGTAATTTGCGCCGCTCCAGGGCCTCACTTCCCCTCATGCCCGACGTGTGAAAATGTATAAGGTCATACTTTTGGAAGTGAGCATATCATGACATTTGGAAATGAGAAGGGACTCATGCTGAAGAGGATAGCATAATAGCATTTTGAGGTTAGCTGTCAAGCAGAAAACAGTGTTTTCGTAAATTTGCCTTTTTTTAATTGGCAGGAGGTGACAAGTGGGGTCACACAGCAATCTGTGGTGTGTCTTCAGCTTTTAACAATTTATTGTCAATGACTTAAATGAGGGGAATAAAGGTATGGTTGCTGATGTCCTAAAGATAAACATGAAAGGATGCTGTGAAGATAGCAGAAGGCTGAAGATTAATGTATAGATAGGTTAAATAGATGGTGTGTAAGTATGTGAAGTAGTTGACTTTGGAAGGAATAATATGAAAACATAATAAATGTTGAATGATTATGTAATTTTGACGTGCAGGCGTATCTAGATGTTCATGTGCATGAGTCCCAAAAAAGTATGCAGGTACAATAGTTAAAGTGAATACATGCTATCCTTTTATTTGGAGAGGGATTCAACATAAAAATAGGGTCACCCTTCCCCATTTTAAAAAAAATGTCATGACTCATAACATTAACTCTGTTTTCTCTCCAAGATATTGCCAGATCTGATGAGTTTCTCCAGCAATTTCTGTTTTTGTTTCTCTAAAATTAAGGATGTTCTGCTTCAGTTTACAGGGGATTTCAGTCCACATCTTGAATACAATGCATAGTATTGCTATAGTTCTTCACTTGTGTTCAAACCAGTATGTTTTATACCCACAGATTGAGTCATGTGACTCTTCTTTGGAAGCATTTTCAAATTCAAATGGCTTGTGCTGCTGTAGCCAGATTATTCTAGATTACATTACAGTGTAGAAACAGGCCTTTCGGCCCAACAAGTCCACACCGACCTGCCGAAGCGCAACCCACCCATACCCCTACATTTACCCCTTACCTAACACTACGGGCAATTTAGCATGGTCAATTCACCTGACCTGCACATCTTTGGACTGTGGGAGGAAACCGGAGCACCCAGAGGAAACCCACGCAGACACTGGGAGAACGTGCAAACTCCACACAGTCAGTCGCCTGAGGCGGGAATTGAACCCGAGTCTCGGGCGCTGTGAGGCAGCAGTGCTAGCCACCGTGCCGCCCACTAACCAATATCCTCAGAATTTAAGTGTTCTCTTCTAGAAGTTCATGACTTGCCTGTTGAGCTGCTAATATTATAAGTTAATGATTTAATAAATGTGGCCAATGATATTTCAATTATTATTTTAGATAACCTAACAATATGTTTGAGCATTCTATAAATATGTAGCTAGGCCATCTAGGAAAGGAACATTTAAACATTGAACTGAAACATCAAAATCATTGGAAATGTACTGTGGTTGCACAAATGTTGATGAATGGCTAGATTATTCCACAACATTCCTTCTGCATTTTTAACCAAAAAAACTCATGTCTCTTAAAACAAAACTGTAATGCTTTGAGCCCTTTTGCATGAGAGAAATCTTTAAAATAAAATCAGATGGGTGCTTGGTGACTCCAGCTTGCTATTTATTAGATCATAGAAACTCTACACTGTGGAAACAGGCCTTCGACCCAACAAGTCCACACCGATCCTCCTGAAGACTAACCCACCCAAACCCATTGTCCTACATTCTCCCTGATTAATGCACCTAACCTACACATCCCTGAACACTATGGGGTTTAGCATGGCCAATTCACCTGACCTGCATATCTTTGGATTGTGGAAGGAAACTGGAGAACCCGGAGGAAACCCATGTAGATTAGATTACATTACAGCGTGGAAACAGGCCCTTCGGCCCAACAAGTCCACACCGACCCGCGGAAGTGCAACCCACTCATACCCCTACATTTACCCCTTACCTAACACTACGGCCAATATAGCATGACCAATTCACCTGACCTGCATATCTTTGGACTGTGGGAGGAAACCGGAGCACCCAGAGGAAACCCACGCAGACACTGGGAGAACGTGCAAACTCCACACAGTCAGTCGCCTGAGGCGGGAATTGAACCCGGGTCTCAGGTGCTGTGAGGCAGCAGTGCTAACCACTGTGCCGCCCACGTAGACACTGGTAGAATGTGCAAACTCCACACAGACGGTTGCCTGAGGCTGGAATTGAACCCAGGTCCCTAGCGTTGTGAGGTAGCAGTGCTACCCACTGAGCCACCATGCCACTGTGTCTTAAAGGACTTCCGTATTGGATACTGGGGACCAGCACTTTGGGACACAGTCTATAGGCACAGGCCACACGCATCCCATGTTCACATGGATTTAACACTACTTCTTTGCTTTTGTGCTTTGTGCCCTTGTCTATAATGTGCAGTAAACTGCATTTGATATCAACTACAACATATCCTGCCACCTAGGTCGCTCTGCTCTTGCACCCTATTTAGAATTATGCCCTTTTGTTTTATGTCACTCTTAGCATGCTTCCTAACAAAGTGGTAGAAGCTTTTATAAGGAAGAACAAGGTTTCCAACATAAATTCAGCAGAATTCCACTGTAGTACTAAAAACATTCATTATCAACATGGAGATCAGTAGTTGTTCCCCTAGTGTGAATTTGAACTATTTCATTTTAGCACGTCTATCCAGAGTAGGCGATTTTTTTTTTTCCCCTTTTAATGAAAGGATTTCACTATCTTCTTATTAGTTTACTTTCTTTTAACAACATTCTCTGTTCCTGAATGTTATATTATTACTCTTTTTCACTCGAATCTTTCAAATACATTTTAATCTATTTTGTACTTGAGTGTACCTTCCACTGTTTCTCCTGGTTGAGACAATTGTGGTGATAGAGTGACACTTATCGCTAAGTGACACATGGTTTGACCCCACACACATATTTGTTCTCCTCTTTAGAGTATCTTGCCTTGTTCTATCTTAAAATGGCATTAAAATGCTTAAGAGATGCTTTAAAATGCCTCTCACTTCAAACTGTCGGAGGCTCTGACTGTATAATTTCAGAACAAAATGATAAATTGACTTCACAGAATCTGCAGGATAGTGCATGCCAAATAAGGTTAATTGTTGACTTGACCTGCAACTTAATTGTCCAGTGTTTCTTTCAGGATCATTACACAAATAAAAGTCAAATTCTGTGGCAATGAAGGGGATCAATTGCTGATAGCTAATAAATTAATTCAGTAAATATGTTATTAGAGGTGGTTATGATTTAGAACTCACTGCCCCAGGAATTAGTTGAGACATATGTTTCAACATGAAACTAGAGTGAAAAAGAAATTGAAAAATTAAAAAACACTGGCAAATGTCGAAGATATTGGTTCATGATTCACTGCAAAGATATATCCCAAACCTCGGAAGGAGACAAACCATGGTTAACCAATTAAATGAAAGATAATACCAAATTAAAAGGGAAAAAAAATGTGACCAAGATAACACTAAACCAGAGGATTGGGAGAGAATTGGCAGCAAGAGTTTGTTTAAATGTATAAAACAAGAAAATTGGTCTCTTTTAGAGAATGAAGCTGGGAAAATAATAATGGGGATCCATGAAATGGCAAATGAGGTGAATAAATATTTTGCAACAGTCTTCATGGTAGAGGATATTAAAAGCATTCTAAAGATAAAATTTTGAAAAAGGAGGCAAAAAAGGATAAGAAATAGATACAATAATTATCTCAAAAAAAGTAATAAGGAAATTAGTGTGGCTAAAGACCAAGTCCCTGGACCTGATGGGTTGAATCCTAGGATACTGCTGAAAATGTGTTGCTGGAAAAGCGCATCAGGTCAGGCAGCATCCAAGGAGCAGGGAATCAACGTTTCGGGCATAAGCCCTTTTTCAGGAATGAGGAAAGTGTGTCCAGCAGGCTAAGATAAAAGGTAGGGAGGAGGGACTTGGGGGAGGGGCATTGGAAATGCGATAGGTGGA
>NC_057740.1:2248506-2267091 GCF_004010195.1 Chiloscyllium plagiosum
CGGAGGGCTTTGAGTCCTTCGTGATGGGGGATGGAGGTGTACAGGGACTGGATGTCCATGGTGAAGATAAGGCGTTGGGGACCGGGGAAGCAAAAATCCTAGGATATTAAAGCAGCCACACAGATTGCGGATGCACTGATAGTAAACGTTCAAGTATTGTAGATCTGGAAAACTCAGGAGTGGGAACTGCCAATATAACATCCTTGCTCAAAATGGGGTGAGAAACAAACACATTAGTAAATATAGGCCAATGAGTTTAACATTGTCATTGGGAAAATGTTAGCGTCTACTATAAAGTACATAATAGCAGAGCATTTAGAAATAATCTAATCAAGCAGAGTCAGCAAGGTTTCATGAAGAGGAAATCATGCCTAATAAATTTATTATCATGTTTTGAGAAGGTAAATGGATAATAATATAGGACAATTTATGCACTTGGTAGGGAGAACAGAGGATCTGAATTTTCAAATGGAGTAAGACTGCAGAAAACTGAAGCATAGTGTGATTTAGAGGTCCTTGTGCATGAAACACTAAAAATGCTAGCACATTAATTATGGTATTAAGTAAGGCATTTGGAATATTGGCCTTTATTTCAAAGGAGATCTTACTAAAACTATACAGGACCACATTTTGAATACTATGAACTGTTTTGATTCCATTATTTATGAAAAGTTATCCTGGCATTGAAAACCTTTTCAGAGAAGGGTCACCTTTATGTTGTTCCAAGGCTTGAAGTGATTTTAAGGGGAGCGGTTGAGTTGGTTGGGCTTGTAGAAGAATGAGAGATGACCTTATTGAAACATGCAGAATTCTTAGGGGACTTGACAAGGTAGCTGCAGAAAAGTTGTTTCCCTTGTGGGAGCGTCGAGGACAAGAGGGTATATTTTCAGTTATGAATTTCCCATTTAAGACAGCAGGCGTTTCACTGAGAGTAGTAAATCTGTGAATTCTTCATTGCAGAGGGATGTCGAGACTGTGTTTTGTTATGTGCATTCAAGGCTGAGATAATCAGGGAATAGAGTTGTGGAATTGAGAATTATCAGGTAAATTGAGATCTCATTGAACAGCAGAACAGACTTGATGGTCTGACTGGGCTACATCTGCTTCTGCATCATAAGGTCTTAATGTGGTGAGGTAGATGGAATGGATCTAATTTTATTTCTAAGTTTTTAATAGGTTACTAAGGAACCACATCTACATTCTATTCCTAGGCTTTTAGTTAAACACCAGTCACATGTCCTGTTCCTTTTAATAAAAGCAAAGTACTATCAATGTGACACAGAGGTTGAATCCCTCTGGTAATTAAAACCAAACACCCAGAGAAGCTTACCTCACCTCATAATCTGTTGAAAGTGTCAGTGAGTGAAAGAGAGCTCCTAATTTCCATTATTTAGAAAATAACATGTTAGTTTTCCAACAGTCATAGTGAATACCTAAACAAAGCTTTTAACAAATCCAAGCCCACTTTTCTTAACTAATTACTATCTGACCTCAGCTCTATAAAGATTCTGCTCCATTAATACAATTATTAAACAATACGTAACTTAATTTCTCAAAGATGGTCTTCTTTATTCCCTTAAGCCTTCCTTCTTCTTCTTCCTGACTCTGCTGTCTTCTCTATAGGTCATCTTCGTTTTTACTGGTTTTACAGGAAAAGATGCCTTTGACAGTGCCTTCTAAAATTTCTTTAAGAGCAAGATTTAGATGGGCAGTTAGCTTTCTGGCTCGACCGCAGTTGCTCTGTTGTTCAATGGCAGTTGCTTTGACTAACTTTCAAAATGCCCACCTTTGTTATGCCCCCAACCCTCTCATTGGTTTGATGTTGTCAATACAATACGCTCAAACTCCATTGGCTTTTACTATCCTGGGCATAAATTAATTGGTTAAATTTGAATTGTTGTCAAAACAGCAACCAAAGCTCAGGTATCTTTTAACAGCTAATTAGCCTGATCTTGGTGGTGGGCAAGTTGTTGGAGGGAATCCTGAGGGACAGGATGTACATGTATTTGGAAAGGCAAGGACTGATTAGGGGTAGTCAACATGGCTTTGTGCGTGGGAAATCATGTCTCTCAAATTTGATTGAGTTTTTTGAAGAAGTAACAAAGAGGATTAATGAGGGAAGAGTGGTGGACGTGATCTATATGGACTTCAGTAAGGCATTTGACAAGGTTCTCCATAGGAGACTGATTAGCAAGGTTCGATCTCATGGAATACAAGAAGAACTAGCCATTTGGATACAGAACTGGCTCAAAGGTAGAAGAACCGAGGGTGCTGGTGGAGGGTTGTTTTTCAGACTGGAGACCTGTGACCAGTGGAGTGCCACAAGGATCAGTGCTGGGCCCTCTATTTTTTGTCATTTCCATAAATGATTTGGATGCGAGTATAAGAGGTACAGTTAGTAAGTTTGCAGATGACACCAAAATTGGAAATGTAGTGGACAGCAAAGTGGGATATCTCAGATTACAACAGGATCTTGACCAGATGGGCCAATGGGCTGAGACATGGCAGATGGAGTTTAAATCAGATAGATGTGAGGTGCTGCATTTTGGGAAAGCAAATCTTAGCGAGACATATGCACTTAATGGTAAGGTCCTAGGAAGTGTTGCTGAACAAAGAGACCTTGGAGTGCAGGTTCATAGCTCCTTGAAAGTGGATCGCAGGTAGGTAGGATAGTGAAGAAGGCGTTTGGTATGCTTTCCTTTATTGGTCAGTATTGAGTACAGGGGTAGGGAGGTCATGTTGCGGCTGTACAGGACATTGGTTAGGCCACTGTTGAAATATTGCGTGCAATTCTGGTCTTCCTATTGGAAAGATGTTATGAAACTTGCAAGGGTTCAGAAAAGATTTACAAGGATGTTGCCAGGGTTGGAGGATTTGAGCTGTAGGGAGAGGCTGAACAGGCTAGGGCTGATTTTCCCTGGAGCGTCGAAAGCTGAGAGGTGACCTTATAGAGGTTTACAAAATTTATGAGGGGCATGGATTGGATAAATAGGCAAAGTCTTTTCCCTAGAGTGGGGGAGTCCAGAATTCAAGGGCATAGGTTTAGGGTGAGAGCGGAAAGATATAAAAGAGACCTAAGGGCCAACGTTTTCATGCAGAGCGTGGTACATGTACGGAATGAGCTGCTAGAGGAAGTGGTGGAGGCTGGTACAATTGCAACATTGAAGAGGCATTTGGATGGGTATATGAATAGAAAGGGTTTGGAGGGATATGGGCTAGGTGCTGGTAGGTGGGACTAGATTGGGTTGGGATATCTGGTCGACATGGACGGGTTGGGCCGAAGAGTCTGTTTCCATGCTGTACATCTCTATGACTCTGTTACTTGTCTATATCCTGGAACAGCCCACCTCTCAACTGGTCTGTTTTGGAAGCTGTGGCTGTACTTCAAATTTACTTTAAAATTCAGAAAACAGTTTTTATTTTGAAGTGAATGTATGCTCTTTTGATGACTTAACACTGTGGATGCTGGAAATCTGAATTACCAACAGAAAATGGTGAATAAACTCAGTGGGCCTGACAGCATCTATGGAGACAGGAACAGAGTTAAAGTTTGAATCCAAAAATTTTTTTTTTAAGACTTCAGTTTTGGTCTTATGCTGTGTAATCTGCATATCACTGTGTAAATTAACTCTGATATTCACTCTCTCTGTGTAGGACAAGACTCAAGAGTTAGGAACAGGAGTGACTTGAGTGAAGATTTGATCTACAACAGTCATGTTATTCAGTCAGGTGACCACTTCCAAAACAGTGGTGAGCATCCTTATGGATACAAAGCTTTCAAGGAAAATATGAATCCATTTTGTGAGACGGTTGGGAAATCAAGAGCACCAGAAGATTCAAACAAACAAGTTGCTTTTTCCAATACCAGTGCGACATTTGCCATCGAACAGGTGATGGATGTGTGTAGCATTGCACATGATGATATATGCGATAAACCCAAGATTTTCAATAACCAGTCAGAATTGGATCACTGCTTGCTGAAGGACACTACTTCTTCCTTCAAAAGTGCTGAGGAACTGGAAGTTAAAAACCTGGGTCATACAAAACTTGAAACTATGTTGGGAGTAAAGAAGGCAATTGAACCATCTGAAAGTTTCATGTTTTTTCCTCTTGATGGAGCACCGAATATTCTGCCGAAACAGATTCATCCTGATAAAGAAAACAAAGGTGGGACAGAAATGGAAGTAAGTGGGAAATTAGTTACAGAGACTGGTAAAACGTCCTGTTTATGGTGTGAACACTACACATTTAATGAACGATACTTTGAAGAACATACAAAAGAACAGCATAGTTGCATTGAACATGACAAAGCGGCTTTGATGTCCACAACAGAGCCAGAGGACTTAGGATGTGAAGAACAGGACTTCACTTCACAAGTTGATTCAATTAATAATGCTTCTCAGAATGGAGAGACAATAGTGAGAAAGAGTGAACTGTATAGAACTGAATGTAAAAATCCTGTCTCATCAAGTAATTCAGATGACATAACTGACGGTTTCAAACCTTTCAAGGATATGCGACAGAAGTCTGTAATACATGCCACTTTTAGGCAAAAGGTCAGAAGAACATTAAACCTTAAAAATAACCAAACTATATTCTATATGAAACGACTATGTTTATTTCATTGTATTTTTTGTCGATTTCATACTTTGTACCGTCGTTGTGTCTTGCGCCATGTGAGAAGTATGCATCGCAACCAAATCGGAAGTCCTAAATGCTATGTTAGGGTTTCAAATGGCTTAAATACACTGAAGTGTTGTGAAAAGGATTGCACTTTAAAAAAGTTAACTTCGTACAGTGGTCCATTGTCCTTAGAAAGAAAGGGTTTTCGAATACCAAAACCAGATACAAGTATAAGAGGTGAAAATGTAAATTTGATGCCTTCTGTTGCAAAACCATCACTTTGTACCAGTAAATCAGATATTATTGAATCTAAAAATTGCTTAATTAAGCAGCACAGTAATTCATGTTATGAAACATCATTGGTCCATGATCAAACACAATTTTCATTACTTTATCTTGCTAATGATTCAGATGTTAAAACAAGTTCAGAAATACCTCCAGATCCTCTAGGAGCTCTTCCGTGTTTTTCATCCTTAATGACTACTGATGAGAAGATAACCTATGGTGATCTGAATATTAAAGCTCAGCCATCTTCAAGGAAATGCCTCGCATTGGAAGCCATAGTAGAAAGCCTGAAAAGTCGTGTGGCATCACCAATCAAATGCAGGCCAGCAGTTACATTGCTCAATGATCGAATAGCAAGGCCCAGGCGAAGCATTCCGTTTTGTAGAACAACAGAGGAGCAGCAGGCTAAGTGGGTGATGGAGGCATATAATTTCTTAAAGCAACAGAAGATTGAAAGAGCTGCAGAGTTTTCATCCTGTGACGATGATTATCTCCTTGATGCAATGGCTGAAATTGAAGTTGTGCTATCTGATACAGATGATAAAAGTAACAATTCAAAAGTCTATAGAAATTATGGTACTTTAAATGAAAACATTGCAAAAGCAACAGAAGACAAAAGTGAAATTCTCAGTCTTCCATCAAGTGCAAACATGGAACCAGGAAATGTTTGTACTTTATTGTACAAATGTGATATCTGTCCTTTTTCAAGTGCTAACATTATATCTGTCCTGTCGCACTATGGCAGACAACACCCTGAAGAGGACATACCATACCACAGGATCCAGAAATATAGCTGTAAGATGAATATGCAGATGGGATTGGACTTACATTTGCCCACACACAGTTTATCTTGGGTTGATTCTAAATCTGCTGATTCACTTGTCCCTTGCTTTACTAGATCTTCAGCATTGTGTTTCTGTGAACATTGTTCATTCAGTGGAGACTGGATTTCTTTAATTGAGCATTATCAAAAATTTCATACATCTACAAACTTAACCAAATATGGTGGACAGAAAAAGTCAGCGAGAAGAATTGTCAACAATGTACAGGCCAGGGCACCATTAGCTTCCACCTCCACTTCTAGCAGTGAGCCACAGGTGGTGTTTCAGTGCCAGCTCTGTAATTTTACCTGCTCATCAAGACGAGTCATTTGTCGACACTATTGCATCAGGCAGAGCATTATTTGTGCTCAAGTTGAAGATTCTGATATTCTTTTCAAATGTGCCTTGTGTGGGTACACTCATTTAACTCAGGAAGGGCTCATTAACCATTATCTCATATACCATGATATTGAACCTCAATTTAGCTCTCATGGCATGAAGACAGGCCAAAATGAACTTGTCTCATTATTGTCCAGTGATGAGGATCTGAAGGCTGGTATGGAGAAACAGATATGTATGCTATGTTCATTTAAGGCTATTACTCAGAAAGAACTTTTGTTCCATTATAAATTACGACATCCAAGATTTTATTCCCAAAATAGATGCACTATTGAATGTAAAAATCATGCCAATTTGCATATGACAAACCTCGATCCACAATTTTGTGAAGCAAAACGTTTCAGGAATACAAGTGAATGTGGAAATGCTATGTTGGAGTGGGGAATGAATATGGTCCGTACCAAGGAACCTTTAGCCTTTGGCAGTGAACTTGAATTGATCAGCCATAAGGGAGATCGAGATTTGATAATGACAGTGCCTGTCAGAGAGCACCTGAGAAATCAGAACACCAACCCAATCCATTCTGGACAGAAGATCACCAAGGCTGTAAACTCATTAGATGTAACAAGATTGCCATCTAAACAATTTCCACTGAATGGATGTGGAAGTCAATGCTTAGAATATAACATAATGCCAGGAAAGCAAAATATTGACAGCAGTGACATTTTTTGTGAATTTGATCCTGTAAATAAAAGCACAGTCCAGGAATGTGTATTTGGTGCCGAAGATGACTGGCAACAAGGAGACCTGGTATGGTGCACTGGTTCTTAATTGTTATTGAGTTTTAATTCTTTTTAGCATCACATAGGGAATGGGAAAAAGTGAAGAATAATATAGTTTTTATTTACTTTTGACACAGTTATCAGGTTGAATTTACAAGACACTAAATGGGGAGTTCAACTGAGGTCAAAGCTAATTTCAATATTTATAATACATTTTTGACTTGTCTTGTTTGAATATTTAATCAGAAATAAGATCAGAGCAACTTGGTGTGAAAGATTTGCTAAATTAGATAGTAATTCGAATGAACTTTTGCAGAGCTGTTACACTGCACCCCTAGGACAGGTGTGCATGACATAAAATGAAACCTAGATCTTCTGGCTGATAGGTGTGGACCACTAAAAACCCCACTAAATCAGGTAATGTAATAGAGCTTTGTTAGCTTCAGGTAATCTGGGAGGTATATGTAATTTTGCCTTGTGGCTTTTATGGCACAGTAGCAGCATTCCTATCTCTGAGCCAGGAAGCTTGCATTTAAGTTCCACCCAGTCCAGAGGTGGGTATAGAAAATAATTTCAGCTTATGGGGGGCTCTTGTGGTACTGTGTTTGTTCCTACTTCTGGACCAGGAGGCATGGTTCAAGTCTAACTGCTCCAGTGGTGTGTCATAACATGGCTGAATAGGTTGATTTAAAAAAAAACTAATTTCAACTTGCATTGAGTATGATCATTTTCCAAGCTTATTTCTCCTTTGTATCTTAGATTGTAACTGCGATTGTTTATTTCACTTTGTCCAAATTGTTTTATCTCAGGAATTTTAAGCAAAAATTCTAAGATTCCAAATCCTTGTCAAATAAGCAGATGTTCTAATTAACTTGAATTATTAGTGAGCTTTGAGAAGATTTGTAGCTAAGGTTGAGATTCTGGATGTCGGTTTGCTCGCTGAGCTGGAAGGTTCATTTTCTGACATTTCATCACCATATTAGGTAACATCTTCAGTGAGCATCCAGACGGAGCACTGCTGATGTTTAACTGCTTTCTATTAGTATGTTTGGGTTTCTTTGGGTTTGTGATGTCATTTTCCTGTCCATCGACTTGGACCTCATTTACCACCCCATGAGAAAAAGAACAGAAAATGACATCACCACCCCAAAGAAACCACCTCTCCCACCTCTTTTACTTCCCTCCTTATTCATTTTTGAAACCTCTAAACCCCGGAACATCCGACAATCGTTCTTTAACATCCAAGTCTCCGTAATATCATAGCTTCGAGTAATGATCCATGATCTAAGTTCATCGCTCTTATTCCTGACACTACTTGTGACACACTTCAGACCATCGCACTGACTGCAACTTTGCCCTGTCAACTGTCTATCCTTCCTCACAGATTCTCTGCATGCTGCATCTGCCTGTTCACCAGCTACCCTATCTTCTGATGCATAGCTTTGTTTCCCATCTCCCTGCCAAACTAGTTTAAATCCTCCTGAAGAACTCTAGCAAACTTCCCACCCAGACTATTGGTACCCCTCCAGTTCAGCTGCAACCCATCCTCCTTGTTGTGGTCTGCCTTCCCCAGAAGGTGTCCAATTATCCACTTATCTGAAGTCCTCCTTTCTACACTAGCTCTACAGCCACGTGTTCAACTGCACCTGCTCTCTGTTCCTAGCCCCTCAAGCCTGTGGCACCACTAGCAATCCTGAGATTCTGCTCGTTCTGCCTTTTAGCTTCCAACCTAACTCCCTATATTCACTTTTCAGGTCCTCATTCCTTTTTCCTAGCTATGTCATTGGTACCAATGTGTACCACGACTTGTGGCTGCTCTCCCTCCCCTTTTAAGAATCCTGTAGACTTGATCCGAGTTAATGAAGTCAACCTGAAAAATTGTGGAGTGATTCATTTTGAAAGGTTGAGTTTGAATGAAGATTAATGTGTTAAAAGCAGGATTCTTGGCAGTGGGGAGGAACTGAGGGATCTTGGGGTCAACACCCGTAGATCCTTCAAAGTTGCCACCCAAGTTGACAGGGATTTGTAAAAAGGGATATGGTGCATTGGCTTTCATCAGCAGAGGGATTGAGTTTAAGAGCTGCGAGGTTATGCTGCAGCTCTATAAAACCATGGTTAGACCACACTTGGAATATTGTGTCCAGTTCTGGTCACCTCATTACAGGAACGATGTGGAAGCTTTAGAGAGGGTGCAGAGGGCATTTATCAGGTTGCTGCTTGGACTGGAGGGCAAATCTTAGGTTGAGGGAGGTAGGGTTTTGCTCGTTGGAGCGAAGAGGAATGAGAGGTGACTTGATAGAGGTGTACAAGATGTTCTGACAGGCATTGATAGAGTGTATAAACATACTTTTTCCCAGATGGGAAATGTTTATCACAAAAGGCCGGAATTTTAAATTGATTGGAGGAAGATTTGGGGGAGATGTCAGAGGTAGGTTCTTTGCACAGAGTGGTGGGTGCGTGGAATGCACTGCCAGCAGTGGTAGTAGAGTCAGATAAATAGGGACATTAAAGCAACTCTTGAATAGGCACATGGATGACAGTAAAATGTCAGGTATACAGTTGATCTTAGAGTAGGATAAAAAGTCAGCACAACATAGAGGGCCCATACTGTGCTGTACTGTTCTATGTTGTTCTATATCAAGGTGGCACTGGAAAAGCATAGCAGGTCAGGCAGCGTCTAAGGAGCAGAAAAATCGACATTTCGGGGATAAACCATTCCTGATAATGAGCTTATGCCCGAAACATCGATTCTTCTGTTCCTTGGTTGCTGCTTGACCTGCCGTGCTTTTCCACTGCCACACATTTCGACTCTGATCTCACTTTCACCTATGTTCTTCTATTTGACAGCATTTGGCCTATATTCCTCTAAACCCTTCCTTTTCATGTACCCATCCAGATGCCCTTTAAATGTTGTAGTTGTACCAGCCTCCACCAGTTTTACTATCTCTGGCAGTTCATTCCATACAGGCACCCCCCACCTGTATGAAAAATTTGCCTCTTTGGTCCCTTTTAGATCTTTCCCCTCTCACCCTAAACCTATGTCCTGTAGTTTTTGATTCCCCAACCCTGGAGAAAAGACCTCGGCTATTCACATTATCCATGCCCCTCATAATTTTACAGACCTCTGTAAAGTCACCCCTCAGCCTCTGATGCTCCAGGGAATATAGGCCCAGCATCTTCAACCTCACCATTTAGCTGAAGCCCTCCAACCCAGGAACATCTTGGAATTTTTTCTGAACCCTTTCAAGTTTAACAATATCCTCCAGCAGCAAGACCAGAATTGCACTCAGTATTTCTAAAATGACCTAACCAATGTCCTGTACTCAATGCACTAACCAATAAAAGCAAGCTTATCAAATGGCTGCTTCACTATCCTATCTACCTGTGACTCCACTTTCAAGGAACTATGAACCTGCACTCCAAGGTCTTTTTTTTTCAGCAACACTCCCCAGGACCTTACCATTAAGTGTATAAGTCCTGCCCATTTTTGCCTTTCCAAAATGGGGCACCTCTTGCTTATCTAAATTAAGCTCCATCTGCCACTCAGCCCATTGGTCCGTCTGATGAAGGTCCCATTGTACTCCAAGATGACCTTCTTGACTGTCCACTACATTGCCAAGTTTGATGTCATCTGCACACTTACGAACCATACCTGTTACAGATCAGAGCAGACCCTTAACTTTTTGTAATTTTCAAGTCAAATATAAGTTGCCTGTTCCAGGCTCAATGCGATTGGTCAAACTACTCACGTTAAGCAAAACACAATTTATTTAAACCTTGTACGTAAAACACAACCAAAGAAAAGAGAAATTTAGAATAACTTAACTCTATTTAAAAACTTTAACAGAATAATTGATACAGTAATTATTACTAATTAACTGTTCCAGTATAGTAATGTTTCACCCTTGGCACAAAGGAAGATTCTGACACAGATTCTCACATGCAATTCTCCCATTCAGGAGGAAGAAAGCATCAAAAGAAAATTCAGAGTGAGTAGCAGCGAGGAGACATTCACTGAAACCTCTAATTCTGTTTCGATTTCAATAGCTTCTGATGCTGCTCAGAAATCCTGATCGGAGAAAGCTAGCCACACCCATTCTGGCTGCATTTCAAGAAAGCAGTGGTATTCACTCTTAAACCTTTTGAAGTGACAGCATCATTACAGACCTGTTATATTCACCTCCAAATCATTTGTATAAATGATGAAAAGCAGTGGACCCAGCCCCAATCCTTGCAGGATACTGCAGATCACAGGTCTCCAGTCTGCAAAACAGCGCTTCACCACCACCTGTCTCCTACCTTCAAGCAATTTTGCATCCATATAGCTAGCTGTCCCTGGATTACATGTGATCTAACCTTCCTAACTAGTCTATCATGCGGAACCTTGTTGAATGCCTTGCTGAAGTCCATATGGGCAATGTTCACTGCTCTGCCTTGATCAATCATCTTTGTCACTTCCTCAGTCAAGTTGGTGAGATGCCATTTCCCACACAAATCCATGTTGACTATCACTAATCAGTCCTTACCTTCTCATCATATTGCAGCTGCTCTTACCTCCTGAACTACTATCTCCCAACCAGTCTAATTTAAATTCATCTTGACAGCATTAACAAACCTTCCCATGAGGATATTGATCCCATTCCTGTTCAGATGTCACCCCATTCAACTTGTATGCATCCTACCTCCTTAGAAATGCTCCCACGGCCCCAGTAATCTAAAACCCTCCATCCTGCACAAAACAAATTATGATAAACTTGTATAAGACATTGGTTTAGCCTCAATTGGAATATTGTATAAAGATGTGGGAACCACAGTTTCTTGCCAATTGTCAAGGGTAACCTCTGTCACAATTATTTGGCCTATGAGCTGGTAACATTTCTCTGAATTCCTAAAATGTGACACCTACTTTGTAATTTATCAAATGAAAAGACTCCCATAAATGATTCCAAGAATGTCTAACTTCAGAAATTCTTGGAAAAGATGAGTTGACAGAAGTATTCAAAATCATGAATGGTCTGTTGTTAGAATCTGCAATGGGACTAGGTAAGTTCCTCTTTGAGAGTTAGCACAAACATAATGGCCTGAATTGCCTTTCTCTTGCATCTTTACATGGATAGTAATTTGGAGAAGGAAGATTTTAAACAGATCATTGATGAAATGAGTAAAGATGGATATGCTCACATATTTAATTAATGATGATTAGCAAAGATGGAGAGGGATATTCTCTCAATATTTTATTGCAAATACCCATTGTGTTGTTAATAAACAAAGTTATTCAAATATGAGGACTATGTTTGAAGTTATAGGGTTATAAATTAAAGAGCATGATTTATTGTATGTAGCTGACTTAGTATGATGAGGGTGGCTCAGTGGTTAGCACTGTTTCCTCATAGCGCCAGGGACCTGGGATTGATTCCAACCTCCGGCGACTGTCTTTGTGGAGTTTGCACATTCTCCCCTGTCTGCATGGGTTTCGTCTGGGTGCTCCGGTTTCCTCCCACAGATGTGCAGGTCAGGTGAATTGGCTATGTTGAGTTGCCCATAGTGTTAGGTGCATTAGTCAGTGGGAAATGGGTCTGGGGGGGTTACTCTTCAGGTTGGTGTGGACTTGTTGGGCTGAAGGGCCTGTTTCCACACTGTAGGGAATCTAATCCAATCTAATCTATGATACTTGTTGGGTGCCACAAACTTTTTTTTAAAATATGTCATTGTTCATTAACAGTCTTTGCTGTTGAACTCATTTTCCCAGCACTGTTCTCATTCCTTTGTTTTAGGTTTTCATCCTGAAAATGCCCCAATCCAAACTCCGGTTAAAGTTACAAATCACACAACAACAGGTTATAGTCCAACAGTTTATTTGGAAGTACTAGCATATGGAGCACTGCTCCTTCATCAGGTAGCTGTGGAGCAGGATCATGAGGCAACAACATTTATAGCAAAAGATCACAGTGTCAGAAACTGAAACGATATATTGAACAAACCTAGATTGTTGTTAAGTCTTTCATCTTTTGGAATTGGTTGCAGGTTTTGGTTCATTAATATGTAAATCTCAGAACGACTTTTCAGTCACCTTCCCGAGATAACTCTAGGTTTTATATGAAATAAACAGGTGACATCTCAGCTCGGACAATGCATGAACGATGAGGTTAGATTCTGTCTGTATCCCAATCTTGAGTACAGATCCAACCCTCCAACTCTGCATAGCCCTTTTAGATTAGATTACTTACAGTGTGGAAACAGGCCTTCGGCCCAACAAGTCCACACCGACCCTTCAAAGAGTAACCCACCCAGACCCATTCCCCTACATTTACCCATTCACCTAACACTATAGGCAATTTAGCATGGCCAATTCACCTACCTGTCCATCTTCCTTCCCACCTGTCTGCTCAACCCTCCACTTCAACCTATTACCCCCCCTCCCCCTTTTATCTACCTATCGACTTCCCTGCTACCTTTCCCACAACCCCAAACCCCGTCCCTATAATCTCTCAGCCCATTGGTCCACAAGCTTCATTCCTGATGAGGGCTTATGCCTGAAATGTCAACTCTCCTGCTCCTCTGTTGCCTGACCAGCTGTGCTTTTCTAGCACCACATTTTTTTGACTACCGTCGTTTTCCAGTTAGGCAAGTAGCCACCTTCCTAGCTCACTTGGGAGGCAGGTGATCAGCTGGGGACAAGTTGAGGCGCTTAAGTTGACATTAATTGCCCACCTAAGGACTTTAATTGCTAATGAATTGAGAAACATGTCCATGGACTTTCTCATCTGGTACTTAATTGAAGAACTAGGGAAAAAGGACTAATTTTCTCACCAGGACAAATATGTCCGATTCTTTTCCCGCAGCACCTCCCAGAGAGAGGGAAGTTGCAGCTATGCTTTAATAGATGTTGTCAAATTAACAAAAAGCTTATTGCTTTGATAAACATTTTTACTGAAACTTTGTGGAGGCCCAGACTGTTTGAGGTCCAAGGTTGTATTGCCCACTCCTTAGTATTAACCCTTTCCTACCCGTGTACTACAGATGTGACTCTGCCAGGTGGAGTGTTTTCCCTCTTGATTCATATTGACCTAGATTTACATGAGCTGTTTGTCATGTGGTCCATTGCTATCTTGATATCAAGGGTAGTCATTCTCACCTGATTTGAGAAGCCTTTGTCCACAAAGCAGCAATAAATTGCAATTTTTAAATATTTTAAGAGTGCAATATGAAATATCCCTCTTATCTATTTGCTGGAACATTAATGCCATTTTAAAAATTTAAGACAACAGGCAATGAGGTGTTAAGCAGAGATCGTGCTTCTCGGGTGAAAGCAACGTGCTTGGAGAATACAGTGAAGCACAGTTCATTGGAAGGATATCGCTGTGGGCACTGTGCACGGCTTTTTAAAGCACTGGCAGGACTTCGCAACCATGAAAGGATACACTTTACATCCAAAACATGCCACCGCTCTATAACGAAGAGCAGGTAATACAGATTTCTTTATTTGAATGTGTTTTGTTTATGATCCCAATATACATTGGCATGTGATATTTCATTTCAAGTAATTGTGTTAATGCTACATTTCTTAAGCACTGGAAGTATAGTCTACTTTGATCATTTTTGAATAAACTACATTTCTGAAAATGAGACTTTTGCGTTTAGATGATATTGCACTTACTCTTGGTTCCAAATGTAAAGCTGAAATGTAAATTCCTAAAACTTCAGGGCTGTCACTATGCCAGTTTGTTTATCCCCAATTAGTTATTTTGTACAGCCTGCCTATGTACCTGACAACATACCAGCAGTCAAATAAAGAATTTCATTGCTGGTGTAAAGACAGGTGTTCTCATAATTAGTTGATCAAATATGTGACAATGCTGCCCCTTTAACAAGGTATGCTGTCCTTAGGTTTTTTTTAATCAAGATGGGTTGTAAAGACAGAGGTGCCCAATTTGTCTGGAAATGGTTACTTTTGAACAATGGCAGTGAAGTGGCCAGTTCTCCCAGTTCGGGTTTTGTTTTCTAGGTCGGTTTAGTAGAGCTAATGAGATATTTGCATCACTGTCAGAGGAGATATCTGGGGAAAATGAGGTGAAAACTCCTGGTACCAAATAACAGCTACAGTGAAAAGAGATTCTATGTTTTCACAGATGTTTCTTGACTGAACTTTCTCTTTGAAACTCTCCTGCCTGTAAGGACCTGTGTTTGAATTTACCATTTGCCAAGAGGTGTGTTTTTGGGATGTTGCGGGAATTGGAACAGCCTCGTTAATTTGTGATTTTGAGTTGGTTAGGTTTTCAAATAGTGAAGTTACTCTAAATTCTGTTTTCTTTTGTTCATGTTTCAAGTGTAGTGTGTAAATAAATTCTGTTTTGCTTGAAGCTGAGTGGTTTGACCAGCTATATCCCTACTGGAATATTCACTTTACATCTACCTTTCAAAAAAAAAGTAAGGTCTGGGCTACCTTCTTGAAATATTTTGAGGGGGGTCTGGCCTGGTCCATAACAGACTGGGGGCTTATTTGGAATTTATTCTATTGTACCAGTTTGGGATGAGAGTTGTTGGATTTAAAGGTAATGAGTGGTAGATATTGGTGTCTTTTGTTCCAGGTGTTGAATTTAGTTGGTTTAAGCAGTGCTTGGTTGTAGTAATGGCTCTTTCAGGCATCAAGAGTTTTCTGGGGTTGGAAGAAATGACTTTGGGGGTTCTACAAAAGATGAATAAAGCAAAGCTACTGGAATTGGCAGACAAGCTGGGGTTGGAGTTACCTTCATTCATGAGAAAAGGACAGATAATTACAGCAATAGCACGGCATTTAAATTTGCTGGAAAAGCCATCAAAATCTTTGGAAACTGCTAAACAGATGACGCTTCAGGAATCTAAGGACGGACCCTGGTCAAACATGCATTGAGTTTGAAAGAGAGGTGATTATTTTGGAGGATTTCAAAAATTCACTTCCTGAAGTAGTGAGAACTCATGAGAAGTAGTGAGAACAGATGGAGGACAATCTTTAGCTCAGAGAAGTTAACTGAGTTACAACAGAAAGTTGAAAAATTGAAGCAGTTGTATTAAAAGTATACATAGAAGAGGAATGTGAGTGTATCCTTGAGTGCTACTATCTTAAGAATGATGTCTTAATGAGGAAATGGAGACCATCACATATTCAGGGCAGTTGAACAATGGGCAGATGTTCATAAAGTTCTATTACCAGTGTATTTATAGAAAGGTGTTGAGATAGCGCATGAACTCCCAGTACGAGGTCATTTAGGAGTAAGAAAAACTCAAGCTAAAATATAAAAAACATATTTGCTCGCCTGGACTGACAAGGATGTAATTGAAGTTTGCCAGCCAGACATGTCATACGTGTCAGGTAATTGGAAAACCACAGGCAGTAATAAAACCTGCACCTTTAACACCTATTCCTACATTTGAGGAACCTTTTTACAAGCGCCTTAATTGATTACATATGACCCCTAGCTAAAGCGTAGTGGGAATCATTATTTGTTAACAATAATGGATGTGTCCACTAGATTTCTAGAGGCCATTCTATTTTGCAATATCGCTGCTAAAAGGATCTTAGAAGAGTTACTCAAATTTTTCACTAGATACAGACTACCAAAAAACTTTACATCAAAGTTATTCAAGGAAGTTATGGGCAGCTTAGGAATTCAAATCTGCTGTGTACCATCCAGAGTCACAGGGAGTGCTAGAAAGGTGGCATCAGACATTAAGGCCATGTTAGGGGCTTATTGTCAAGACTGTCCAGATGATTGGGATAAAGGAATTCTGTTTGTACTTCTTGCCAACAAAGATGCACCAAATGAATTGACCAAATTTAATCCATTTGAATTGGTCTTTTGGGCATTAAGTGAGAGGACCACTGAAACTAAAGAGAAATTGCTGAGTCAGAATTTAGAGACCACATCTTTGGACTATGTGACAAATTTTAGGGAATGATTACACAGTGGGGAAATCTGCTAGACAGCATTTAAAAGTATCACAGCATATGATGAAACAGGAGGCAGACAAATCAAAAATCACAATAGTGAGATAGTGTTAGTGTTACTTCCTGTGGTAGGTGAAAGCAATGCTTAGTGGACCTTATCAAATTTAAAGGAGATTGAGTGAAGTGAGTTACTTGATAAGGGCTTCAGATAGAAAGAAATGTGTCATATGAATATGCTCAAACGATATTTTGATAGGGAAGAAAAGCAAAAGGAGAATGTGTTATTAGTTACAACATAGAGTGAAGAACCAGGCTTAGAGGATTCTAAGTTAAACATTCCTCAAAGTAAATTGGGCAAATGAGAAAGTTTCCAAAAATTGGGATAAATTATTGAGTTATCTTCCAGAGGAAAAGCGAAATGACCTGAAAGAGTTATTATTGTCGCATATGGGGATATGTAGAAATAAGCTGCGAGGTACTAATCTACTTATGCATGATGTAGATAAAGGAAATGCTGTTCAAATTAAGCAACATCCGTTTAGACATCTAAAATTGGCACATGTTCAAAAGGAGGTTGACTGCATGCTCCAAGACTGCATAATTGAAGTGAGTTGCAACAACTAGAGCTCACCCATAATAATGGTGACAAAACCAGGTGGTACCCAATGGTTTTTGCAAAGTCAATACATTTACAAAGTCTGATTCATATCCGATTGTACATTTGGAAGACAGTATTGAGAAGGTGGGACAAGCAACTTATATTTCTAAGTTGGACTTGCTCAGAGGTACCTGGCAGCTACCTTTATCCGAAAGAGCAAAGACAGTAACGCTAAAACTTGAATGGGTTCAAGTTTCCTATCGGAAAGATGTTGTGAAACTTGAAGGCGTTCAGAAAAGATTTACAAGGATGTTGCCAAAGTTGGAGGATTTGAACTATAGGGAGAGGCTGAACAGGCTGGGGCTGTTTTCCCTGGAGCGTCGGAGGCTGAGGGGTGACGTTATAGAGATTTAGAAAATTGAGGGGCACGGATAGGATAAATAGATAAATCTTTTCCCTGGGGTGGGGGAGTCCAGAACTAGAGGGCATAGATTTAGGGTGAGAGGGGAAAGATATAAAAGAGACCTAAGGGGCAACTTTTTCACGCAGAGTGTGGTATGTGTATGGAATGAGCTGCCAGAGGAAGTGGTGGAGGCTGGTACAATTGCAACATTGAAGAGGCATTTGTATGAGTATCTAAATGGGAAGAGTTTGGAGGAATATGGGCCAGGTGCTAGCAGGTGGGACTAGATTGGGTTGGGATATCTGGTTGGCATGTACAGGTTGGACCGAAGGGTCTGTTTCTATGCTGTACCTCTCTAAGACTCTATGAATGGACTGTAACAATTTAAAGTTGTGCTGCTTGGTTTGAAAAATGTGCCAGCTGCACTTCAAAGACTAAATATTAAGGTCATTTCTAAACTACCCAATTGTGTGGTTTACATCGATGACTTGGTGATTTTTTCGTCACACGTGGAAGGAATATTTGCAGCATTTATCAGAATTATTTGATCAACTTTGGAAGGCAGGTTTGATGATAAACCTGGCAAGAGGTGAATTTGCTAAAGGAGAAAGTGATCACTGCAGATGCTGGAGATCAGAGCTGAAAATGTGTTGCTGGAAAAGCGCAGCAGGTCAGGCAGCATCCAAGGAACAGGAGAATCGACGTTTCGAGCATAAGCCCTTCTTCAGGAATGAGGAAAGTTTGTCCAGCAGGCTAAGATAAAAGGTAGGGAGGAGGGACTTGGGGGAGGGGCGTTGGAAATGCGATAG
>NC_057740.1:2269311-2282406 GCF_004010195.1 Chiloscyllium plagiosum
TCTTCCTGACCTCTCCGCCCCCACCCCACTCCAGCCTATCACCCTCACCTTGGCCTCCTTCCACCTATCGCATTTCCAACACCCCTCCCCCAAGTCCCTCCTCCCTACCTTTTATCTTAGCCTGCTGGACACACTTTCCTCATTCCTGAAGAAGGGCTTATGCCCGAAACGTCGATTCTCCTGTTCCTTGGATGCTGCCTGACCTGCTGTGCTTTTCCAGTAACACATTTTCAGCAGCGTTCATCAGTAATGTGTCTGAGACAATCGTATATACTGATTTATAACCCATTAAAATTTTTGGAGAAATTTAAGGACAAACATTCCTGACTGTTTAGATGGAGCTCATTTATACAGCCATTCAGTTTGAAAATTGTACATGTGGCAAGGCAAGAAAATGTGATGCCGATGCATTGTGGAGACTTGGATGAGAAACTGAGGCATTTGGTGACAGGAGTAAATGGATGGAAATAGAATGTAGTATTGCAGGTTTAAATGGTTGTAGTCGATGTAATGTATATGTATTGTAGTGTACTGACAGTGTAAGACTAAGGGATTTTTAAAATGAAGCCATCTTTGTATATTGATGGTTTGTTTCTTTCTTAAGGGGGAAGTGTGATGATCCTGCCTCTTTAATGAGGTTATTTGCCCTTAGTTTTTTTTCCAAGAGGGGTTGTAAGGACAGAGATGTGGATTTCTGTGGAAATGGTTGCTTTGAACAGTGGCAGGGACTTGGCTAGTTCTCCCAATTCAGTTTTTATTTTCTAGTTTGGTTTAGTTATAACAGGCAGTCAGAAAACTCCTGGTAGCAGAGACGCAGCTACAATGAAAAGAGGTTCCATGCTTCCGCAGATACTTCTTGACTAAACTTTCTCTGAAACCTCTCCTGCCTATAAGGATCTGTATTTGAATTTACTATTTGTTAAGGGGTGTGTTTTTGGGATGTTCTGGGAATTGGAACTGCTTTAAGTTGCAATTTTGAGTTGGTTGGATTGATATTCTAAATTCTGTTTTCCTTTGTTTGTGTTTCAAGTGTAGTGTTTAATTAAATTCTGTTTTGCTTGAAACTGAGTGAGCTGCATCCCTACTGGAATATCCACTTTTTATGTCTGCCTTTAAAGGTTACCTTCTTAAAATATTTTGAAGGAGCCTGAGCTTGTCCATAACAAATTAAAAAATGTTTGCTTGTTTGTAATAGGCAGAGCACAGAGCATACTTGACCAACATAAACTGTCTTACGTTAGTTGTAACTCTTGTAAATGGGCGGTAGTTGGTGAAGAATCTTAAGTCTAACAATAGACTTCAGAAAACAACTGACCTCAATGTGACACACTTTCAGTTTATGAAAACAGCACTCATTCATTTGCCAGAACCCAATCTCTACAAATGGAATAAATACATTCAAATTGTCTAGTAGCTTGGGAAGCTTGTGGTTCCACAAACATCTCAAAACATTCAGTCTCTCCACCACTAATACTCAGAAATACAATGGGCGCTATCTACAAAATGAACTTCAAAAATTCACTCTGGCTCCTTAGACAAAACCTTTCAAACCCACACTACTGCCATTTGAGGAAAAGGAAAGAAGATATATCGGCTGAAAATGTGTTGCTGGAAAAGTGCAGCAGGTCAGGCAGCATCCAAGGAACAGGAGAATCGACGTTTCGGGCATAAGCCCTTCAGGAATCAGAAGATTCTTCAGAATATTCTTCAGAAGATATATGGGAACTTGCAATTTCCCCTTCAAGCCACTCACTATCCTGACTTGAAAACACATCATTATTCTTTCAGTGTCACTGGATCAAAGTCCTGGAACTCTCTCCCCAATGGTGAAGTGATTCTGCCCATGGCAAATGAAGGTACCTTACCTTACCATCACCATCTCAAAGGATGAGCAATGAATGCTGGTTCAGCTAGCAATGCCCGTGATCCATGAATGAATTTTTTTTAAAAATGTTAGCTGTTGCTTTCTTTGTGGCAACAATCTGGCCCCTTTTATGGTTGTAATTTTGAAATTTGGCTTCTTGAGTTTAGACTGATGACTGCAACACATAAAGCCTTGGTCAAATGTCTAGCTCACCCTCGCTCTTGTTCTTGCACTCGCTCTCGTTGTCTCTTCAGTTTAGTACAACCAACGGACTTCATTTATGAAATTGAAGGAAGCAGTTTGTTTGCAGAATCTAAAAATGTACAATTTTAAATCTTTCTGCATGCAGTCAAGTTGGGAAGATGAACTAAAACCGTTTAAAGCATTTGGAAGATCTTTCAATAATACTGACATGGATATTCAAATTAGGAGCAGATTTAGGCCACTTAACCCCTTGAACTTGCTGCACCATTCAGTCAGATCATTATATCAGATTCCTGCACATTTCTGATAACCTTTTACCCCCTTGCTAAGAACCCATCCAACTGTGCCTTTTAAAAAGTTAAGACTGCTTCCACCACCTTTTGAGAAAGAGCTCCAAGATTTACAACTTTTCGTAAGGAAAAAGATTTTTTTCAATTTCTGCTTTAAATAGGCAATCTCTGTTTTGAAACAGTGATCACTAGTTTGAGATTCTTCCACAACAGGAAGCAATCTTTCCACATCAGGAAGTAACCTTTCCACATCCATCCTGTCAAGCCCTTTCAGGATATTTTACATTTCAATCCAGTCATATCTTTTATAATCTCCAATTGATCCAACCATCATCTAACCTTGTCTTATAAGAGAAACCTGGATCAGTGGTGCTGGAAGAGCACAGCAATTCAGGCAGCATCCGACGAGCAGCAAAAATTGACGTTTCGGGCAAAAGCCCTTCATCAGGAATTCATTCCTGATGAAGGGCTTTTGCCCGAAATGTCGATTTTGCTGCTCGTCGGATGCTGCCTGAATTGTGGTGCTCTTCCAGCACCACTGATCCAGAATCTGGTTTCCAGCATCTGCAGTCATTGTTTTTACCTCTTATAAGAGAAACCTACTGATTCCAGGTTTTGTTCTGGCAAACATTTTTGGAATTGCATCCAATGCAATCACATCCTCCTTAAATAAGGAGACGAATACTACACACAGTACTCCAGATATAGTTTCATCAGTGCCCTGAATAACTGAAGTATAATCTCCCTCACTTTGTATTCAACTCCTCTTGCAATAAACGATAATATTCTATTAGCTTTCCTAATTACTTGCTGTACCAGCATACTAACATTTTTTTTACACATGGACATCCAGACCCCTTTGCATCTCAGAGCTTGTCAGCTTTTTCCATTTAGATAATATATTGTACTTTTAAAAATACATCTGAAGGGTTAAGAGGGGCCTTGAATTATGTGTGAAAAGCTAATTATTTCTTCCTTTTTCCCCAATTTAGAAAAAGAAAAGGTGGCTTTAAACGTGACATCCAGATTACTAGTTCAGGTATTTTGACTTCTTGCTTAGGATTGTCATCAAGTTTTAACTTGCATTAAGTTTGGCTAATTTTAAAGATTATATAAAGCTGTTCTGCCTGAGGGAAGTTACTGAACTAAACTGCTTGCAATAGTATTACTGCACAGAATTACCTGCAATAATTGTTATTGATACATTAGGTACTTATATTTTTCTTGAGTTATGTCTCTCGGCCAAAGTTGGTATATGATACATGAACA
Source organism: Chiloscyllium plagiosum (assembly GCF_004010195.1). Taxonomy (NCBI): domain Eukaryota; kingdom Metazoa; phylum Chordata; class Chondrichthyes; order Orectolobiformes; family Hemiscylliidae; genus Chiloscyllium; species Chiloscyllium plagiosum. The sequence goes on from NC_057740.1 coordinate 2,272,939, forward strand.
CTTGAAAATTCAGTTTTGTTGGAATTGTTGAAAGGACTATTAATTTTTATCAGATTAATTTTGAGGAAAATATAATTGTGAATAAAGTGGTACATAATTCTTTAAAGTTGAATGTAATTTTTCTATATGGATGTTGCAGAAGGTGGAAACTACAGATGCCCCAGGTGTTCGTACTCCACCCCAATAATTGAACAGTTAAGATCTCATTCACTCAAAGTGCATGGAAGATTTCTTATGCCAAAACTACGTGCAGCAGTTTCAGATGCTGAAAAAACTGGAGGATACATGTATCAAGCGTTCAATGGTAGGACTTCACTTCTTTCTTGCTCTCCTTCTTCAATCTCTGTCTCTCTTCTCTATCATCTCCTCCCCATCCACTTGTGCCCCCTGCTTCACTTCCCTGTACCCTCTGATTCTTTCTCCTCCCAGCCACGATTCTTTTCTTTTTCCCCGATCCCTCCAACCTTCACCTCTGATTTTCGCTGCCCCCCCGCCGCCACCCCATGCATCCTGACTCTCTGCTGCTGAACCCCATTTCAAAAGCTTGCGCACCCCAACACATACGCCTAATGCTGTGTTTATGTATGACTTCACACATCCATTCCATATAATGACGTCATGCTCGAGATGTTTACAGTCTATTTTGATATAACGTGATAGTTCTGTTCCCATGTAATCCTGTATTACAAGAAAATTGCGTAATAGTACCCCCATTTAAAGCATTGGGCCAGAATTGCTTTATAACCAATACAGGTAAGGAAAGTTTGTGTTCTACAAATAATGATCAAAATTCTCCAATTACGTTATAGCTAATTCGCATTAAAGAAACGCACATTATAGCAGAATTGTACTAAAACTTTGTAGGAAGCTTGGGAAGAGATTGCCAGATTCCTTGCTGAGATATCTGTATCATGACAGCTATGAAGGAGATGGCGGAAGACTAGCAGTTGGAAAACATGCCATGATTTAAGAAAGGCTGTAAGGAAAAGCCAGGGAGCTATAGATTGGTGAGCCTTGCGTCAGTGGTGGATAAGTTATTGGAGGGGGTTCCAACAAGTTGTTGGAATGGCAAGGACTGATCAGTTTTTGTTTTTGAAGAAGTCCAAAGAAGATCGATGAAGGCAGAGCATTAGATGCCAATATGGACTTCAGCAAAGCATTAGACAAAGTTCTGCATGGTAGATTGGTTAATAAGGTTAGATCACATGGGATCCGGGGGGAGCAAGCCAAACTGATATAAAATTGAAAATAAGGAACAGGGTTGCTTTTCAGACTGGAGGCGGTGTGACCAGTGGTGTGCCACAAGGATCGGTATTTGGTTTGCTGCTTTTTGTCATTTTGTATAAATGATTTGTATATGAATGTAGGGGGTATGGTTAGTAAGTTAGCAGATGATACCAAAATACAGCAAAATGGTGTGGTGCACAGTGAAGAAAGTTATCTATCTGCGTAGAATGTATGTATGAGGGCATACAGAAATACAGCAGATCATCAGATGGGCCAGTGGTCTGAGGAGTGGCAGATGAAGTTTAATGTGAGTTGTTGCGTTTTGGTAAGGCAAACAAGGGCAGAACGTAAATGGTTAAGGGTAGGGCCCTGGGAAGTGCTGCTGAACAAAGAGATCTGAAGTGCAGGTACACAGTTCCTTGAAAATTGGAGTTATAGACAGTGATTAAGGCAGATAGCACGCTTTCTCTCACTTTCCTTCATTGGTCAAAACATTGAATATAGGATTTGGGATGTCATGTTGTGGCTGTACAGGACATTGGTGAGGTAGCTTTTAGAATACTGTGTATAATTCTGGTCCCCCTTCTATAGAAAAAGATGTTAAAATTGAGAGGGTGCAGAAAAGGGGTATTGCCAGAGTTGGAGGGCTTAGCTGTGGGGAGAGGCTGAATAGGAGAGGACTTTTTTCCCTGGCTGAGGGTGACCTTCAAGAGGTTTAGAAAATCATGAGGGGCATGAATAGCCAAGGCCTTTTTCCTAGGGTCGGGGAGTCCCAAACTAGAAAGCATAGGTTCAAGGTGGGAGGGGAAAGATTTAAGAAGGACCAGAGGGGTAACTTTTTTTCATGCAGAGGTAGTGCATATATGGAGCAAGCTGTCAGAGGAAATAGTGGAAACTGGTGAATTTACAACATTTTAAAGGCATCTGGATAGGTATATGAATAGGAAGGATTGAGAGGGATGTGGCCCAAATGCTGGCAAATGGGACTAGGTCAGATTGGGTTTAGATTAGATTAGATTAGATTACAGTGTGGAAACAGGCCCTTCGGCCCAACATGTCCACACCGACCCGCCGAAGCGCAACCCACCCATATCCCTACATTTACCCCTTACCTAACACTACGGGCAATTTAGCATGGCCAGTTCACCTGACCTGCACATCTTTGGACAGTGGGAGGAAACCGGAGCACCCGGAGGAAACCCACGCAGACACGGGGAGAATGTGCAAACTCCACACAGTCAGTCGCCTGAGGCGGGAATTGAACCCGGGTCTCAGGCGCTGTGAGGCAGCAGTGCTAAACACTGTGCCACCGTGCCACCCATACTTGCCTACCCTGCTGTGGAGGATCCCAAGTTGGTGCGGACTTGATGGGGCGAATGGGGTTGTCTAGTTGGCGCAGACGAGTTGGATCACAGAGTCTGTTTCTGTGCTGTAGAATTCTGACTCTATATGCAATAACGTCGCAGCAAATATGAAGAAAACTTACCACCTTAGCTTGTGAAACTAATGGATAATGAAATCCCATACAGGACCATTTGTAGTAGTCTATTTTTGTATGTTTCTTCCATTTTAATAGCATTACATTTTTTTTGTTGTGGCACAGCTGGTTTCTGTGTGCGCCCTTTTATTCCATTGTATGTTTGACCATTAAATATTTGACAAAATTGTGCAAATAAAAGGCCAAATGTCTCTGACCATTAACTACATTTGAGTAATCTAATGACGGCTATCTGCTTCTAATAATATTCCAGTAGGAATGATTAATACAAATAAATGAACAGTGGGCTTGATTAATTTGTGCGGGAAAGGGTTAAAAACATCGTTCCAATTCTGTCTGTCCCCCACCCACCACTTCATATAGGCTAATATTCCAGGAAAAATAATCGCTGTTCTTTTGCTGAAGAGCATTTACCTGGAAAATTTGTAGCCTAATACAGTAAGCTTGAGGAGAAATTCTTGAGGAGAAAGTGAGGTCTGCAGATGCTGGAGATCAAAGTTGAAACTTTATTGCTGGAACAGCACAGCAGGTCAGGCAGCATCCAGGGAACAGGAGATTCGACGTTTCGGGCACAGGCCCTTCTTCAGGAAACATCTTCAGGAGAAATTCTTGAAGCATGAAGCTTGATGGATTGTAGATAAGGAGAAAGTGAGGTCTGCAGATGCTGGAGATCAGAGCTGGAAATGTGTTGCTGGAAAAGCGCAGCAGGTCAGGCAGCATCCAGGGAACAGGAGAATCGACGTTTCGGGCATAAGCCCTTCCTGAAGAAGGGCTTATGCCCGAAACGTCGATTCTCCTGTTCCCTGGATGCTGCCTGACCTGCTGCGCTTTTCCAGCAACACATTTCCAGGATTGTAGATAAGGCAGTGTAACATGAATTCTTCCATCTGTCTTAAGCACCCAAAACATGCAAATAAATATCTGTTGCAAATAATGAAATATAAATAGCTAGTCAAGAGATTAAACTAATTCTAGCTATAGAGGAGAAGTTAAAATAAGGCATGAATTGATTAAAGTGAACATGTCATTTAAAATATTTAGATTTATTGTAGTTACTTACAAGGAATCATAGAATCCTTACAGTGTGGAAGCAGGTTATTCGCCCCATCAAGTCCGCACCAACTTGGGATCCTCCACAGCAGGGTAGGCAGGTATGAGGCTGGAAGGAGATACCATAATCAGAAATGGTAAGTTGAAGAGACCGGCTGGAATTCGATAGGAAGCAAGGGATGCCTGTTGGATTAAATTACATTAATTTCAATGCAAGAAGGCTGACAGGTCAGGGTGTATATAGGTATGTGGGACTGGGATATTATAGCTATGAAAGAAACATGGCTAAGGGAGGGACAGGACTGGCAGCTTAATGTGCCAGGATACAGATGCTTTAGATGGGACAGAGGTGGTGGGAGGAGGGAAGGGAAATTGCATTTTTGATTAAGGCAAGTATTACTGCAGTAGTCAGATGGACCATCCAGTGAGGCTTTGTGGGTGGAGGTAAAAAATAAGAATGGGACAGTGACATTATTGTGATTATACAGTAGGCTCCTGAAGAGTCAATGGGAATTAGAGGAACAAACATGCAGGGAGGTTGGGGAGACTTACAGGAGCAATAGAATTGTCAGAGTAGGGGATTTTAATTTTCCCAACACAGACTGGGACTGCCAGAGGGTTGAGAGTTTAAGATGGGGTGGAATTTAAGTGTGTTCAGGAAAGTTTCCTCAATCAGTATATAGAGGGTCCTATGCGGGATAGGCAAAACTCATCCGGCTCTTGGGAAATAGAGCAGGACAGGTGATGGAGGTGACTGTGGGCTAATGCTTTGAGACCAGTGACCAAAGTTCAATTAATTTTAAAATAGTTCTGGAGAGGGACAAAACTGGTCCACAGGTTCAAGTTCTAAATTGAGATAAGGTGAATTTTGATGGAATTAGACAGGAATTTGTAGGGATTTATTGGAGTAGTTTATCTGCAGGCAAAGGGACCTCTGGCAAGTTGGAAACCTTTAAAAGTGAGATAGTTAGAGATCAAGGTCTATAAGTTCCTGTGAGGGTCAAGGGCAAGGTTGGCAGGAATAGGGAACCGTGGATGACAAGATATTGAGGCATTGACCAGAAAAAAAAAAGGAGATTTGGCTCAGGTACAGGCAGCTAGGAACAAGGGAATCCCTAGAGGTATACAAGGGCTTACTGAAGAAGGAAATCAGGAGGGTGAACAGAGGGCACGAGGTAACCTTGGCTGAGAAGATTAGGGTGAATCAAAGACGTTCTTTAAGTATGTTAAAGGAAAAAGAATAACTCGAGAGAGAATAGGACCCCTTGAGGGCCAAAGTGGACATGGATGTGTAGAACCACAGGAGATGGGTGAGGTCCTCAATGAATATTTCTCCTCTGCGTTTATCATGGAGAAAGACATGAGGACTTGGGAACTTGGAGAAGTTAGTGGTGCTATCTTGGGGACAGTCCTGATCGTGGTAGAGGAGGTATTGGATGTATTAGCATGTATGAAAGTGGATAAATCTCCTGGTCCTGACCAGGTATATCCAAGAACACTGCAAGAGGCTAGAAAAGATATATTGTAGGGTACCTGGCTAATATTTTTGCATCATTGTTAGCAACTGGTGAGGTCCTGTAAAACTGGAGGGTAATGAATGTTGTGCCATTATTCAAGAAAGGCTGTAAAGAAAGCAGGGGAACTATAGATTAGTAAGTCTAACATCTGCAGTGGGTATTACTTGAGAATATTCTGAGAAATAAGATATACATGCATTTGGAAAGACAGGATTTGTTTAGGAGTAGTCAGCATGGTTTCATGAGTGGGAGATCATTCTTCACAAATTTGTTAGAGCTCTTTGATGAAGTAACCAGGAGGGTTGACAAGAGCAGGGTGATAGACGTAAGCTATATAGATTTCACTAAGACCTTTGATAGGGTTCCGCGTGGTAGGCTGCTCTGGAGGGTTAGATCGCCTGAAATCCAGAACAAGCTGGCAAATTGGATACATAGTTGGCTTGATGTAGGAAGCAGAGGGTACTAGTGGAAGGATACTTGTCAGACTGGAGACTTGTGACTGGTGGAATGCCTCAGGGGTCGATGCTGGGCCCATTACTGTTTGTTATCGCTATCAATGATCAGTAAGTTTGCTGATGATACTAAGATAGGTGGTATAGTGAGGAAGGTTATCAGAAATTGCAACAGAACCTTGATCAGCTGGGAAAGTGGGTCGAGAAATGGCAAATGGAGTTTAATATACATAAGTGTGAGTTTTGTATTTTGGAAAGTCAAATCAAGAAATGAGTTTCATGGTGAATGGTAGGGCCATCAGGAGTGTAGTGGAACAGAGGAGGGACCCTGGAGTTCAGGTGGACCGTTGTCTGAACATGGAGTCACAGGTAGACAGGGCAGTGAAGGTGGCTTTTGGCACACTGGCCTTCATCAATCAGGGCAGGGAGTATAGAAGTTGGGAAGTTATGTTGCAGTTGTATAGGACATTGGTCACCTTGCTATGAGAAGGATCTAATGAAACTGGAAAGCGTGCAGAAGAAATTTACAAGGGTATTGCCTGGACTCAGTGGGCTGATTTTTTTTTCTTTTAGAACATTGGAGACTGATGGGGGAATCTATAGAAGTGTATAAGATTATGAAAGGCTTTGATAGGGTGAATGCACTCAGTCTTTTTCCCGGTTTGGGAAATTGAGGACTAGATGGTATCAGTTTAAGATTAGAGGGGAAAATAAAAGGGAACCTGAGGGGCAATGTTTTTACAAAGGGGGTGGTGCGTCAATGCAGAAATGGTTGAGACGGATACATCAACAACATTTAAAAGGTGTTTGGATAAATACATGGCTAGGAAAGGATGGGAAGCGTATGGGCCAAGTGCAGGGAATTGGGGTCTAGCGTGGTGGACGTTTTGGCCGGTTTGGGTCAAAGGGACTGTCTCTGTGCTACAACTCTATGACCAACCCTCAAAGCATCTAACCCAGACCCAACCCCACCAAGCTATTCCCTGTCATCCTATATTTCTCATGATTAATCCACCTACCCTACCTACCCCCTGGCACCATGTGCATTTTAGCCAATCCACCTAACCTGCACATCTTTGCACTGTGGGAGGAAACTAGGACACCCAAGGAAAGCCCACACAGACATGGGGAGAATGTGCAAACTCTACACAGAGTCGCCAAAGGGTGGAATTGAACTAGAATCCCTGGTGCTGAGGCAGCAGTACTACCCACTGTGCCACCATGCTGGCCTATGATATCCCAAAAAACAGAATTAAACTGTCTCTCACTTAGATGGTTTGTGGCCAGAATTTCATTTCACAGAGAAAATAACATGTTCTTGGCCCAATCTTTGTTAGGATTGAACCAATCAGGCTTCCCAAATGAAGGCATGATGCCAGAAATGCTTACCTCAACTCAATGATGACTGTTGCGAGCTAATTTTTTTCACTTTTGGAATTCACTTCTTTTATCCATTTTTGAACCAAAGCTGTAATGACATCTGGAGCTGAATGGCTCTGATGGAACCAAAACTGGGGATCACTGAGTAGGTCATTGCTTAGTAGATGCTACTTGATCATATGTAGATGACACCTTCCATCACTTTACTCATGACTGAGAGTAGACTGATTGGGTGATAATTGGCTGAGTTGGATTTGTCCTGCTTTTTGAATACAGAACACATCTGGGGAAACTTTCTACATTGTCGAGTAGATGCCAATGTTGTAACTGTCCTGGAACAGCTTGGTTGGGGGAGCAGAAGGTCCTGGAGCCAAGACTCTTTGGAACTATTGCAGGAATGTTGTCGGAGTCTATAGCCTTTGCAATATCTCGTGCTTCCAGCAATTTCTTGAGTGAATCAAAGTGGCTGAAAACTGGCATCTGTGATGCTAAAGACTACTGGGGTGGCTAAGATGGATCGTTCGTTTGAGACTTCTGAAGATTGCTGTGACTGCTTCAGCATTAATGTTTTACACTAATATATTGGGCTCTTCTTTACTTGAGGATGGGGATAGTTATGGAAACTTCTCCAGTGCGTTCTCTGCTTGTCTATCACCATTCACAAATGGATGTTGAAATATATGGACTCACTGATTTATTAACACAGTTGGTCCATATCCACCCTACAAAATCATTGCATAATTTTAACCACCTCGATCATAAGAAATAGTAGTCCGTCTGCCCCTCAAGCCTGCCCGCCAGTCAACAAGATCAAAGCTGATCAGCCCCCGACTTCAACTCACCTTTCATGCCAGCTTTTCATGGTCCTCAACTGCCCAATATTTCTACTTAACTATTTTTTAACATGCTTTCAGTGACCTAGTCTCCTCAACTCTTAAGTATAGGTTTCTAAACATTCACTATACTCTGATGTGAAGGATTTTTTTTCTCCTACAGTTTTCAGTTATTGTCCCCTATTCTGGAACTTTTCCCCGAGTTTGAGAGTCCCCTTTTGGTGGAAACATTTTCTCAACAATGACTCTATCAATCCCCTCAGGATTTTGTGTAGTTTCAATAAGTTCATTTTTCAATCTTCTGAAACCTGAAGGATAAACCTTTTAGCCATTCCTGATAAGTAAATCCCTCATCCTGTGAATCAGCTTAGAGAATCTCTTCTGAACTGCTTCTAATGCTACTATATCCTTTCTTAAAAAGGGGTCAAAAACTGTGCTTCCATCTGTGAAATCATATTTCACTAACTTAATTGAGTTTTTCTTCGAAGAGGTAACAAAGTGGATTGATGAGGGCAGATCTGTGGACATGACCTATATGAACAGGGTTTGACAAGGTTCCTCTTCGATTAGTTAGCAAGGTTGGATCACATGGAATGCAGCACTAGCTATTTGGATACAACTGGTTTGAAGGCTGAAGACAGAGGATGATGGTGGAGATTTGCTTTTCAGACTGGAGGCCTGGAATCAGTGGTGTGCCACAAGCATCCAAGCTGGGTCCACTGCTTTTCGTTATTTATATAAATGATTTGGATGTGAAGATAGGAGGTCTGGTTTGTAAATTTGCAGATTACACCAAAATTGGAGGTTTAGCTGAGAAATAAGACAGGGATGATTACCTTTAGGGTGTAGGTTTACTCGCTGAGCTGTAGGTTTAATATCCAGATGTTTCATTACCTGGCTAGGTAACATCATCAGTGGCGACCTCCAAGTGAAGCGAAGCTGTTGTCTCCTGCTTTCTATTTATATCTTTCTCCTGGATGGGGGTTCCTGGGGTTTGCCCAGGATGTCATTTCCTGTTTGTTTTCTGAGGGGTTGATAGATGGTATCTAGATCTAGGAATTCTCTGTCATGTCTTTGCTTAGCCTGTCCCAGTTGAAATGGTGGTTCTTTTCATCCGTGTGTAGGGCTACGAGGGAGAGAGGATCGTGTCTTTTTGTGGCTAGCTGGTGTTCGTGTAGTGTTTGTGGCAGTCTTTGCATGGAATTTTGTAGATGACGTTGGTTTTGTCCATGGGTTATACTGGGTCTTTTAAGTTTGTTAGTTTTTGTTTGAGAGTGTTGGTGAGTTTGTGTGCTACTAGGATTCCTAGGGGTCTTAGTAGTCTGGCTGTCATTTCTGAAACTTCTTTGATGTATGGTAAGGTGGTTAGGGTTTCTGGCTGTGTTTGGTCTGCGTGTCGTGGTTTGTTCTTGAGGAATCTGCGGACTGTATTTTTTGAGTATGTTCTTCTTGAATACATTGTATAGGTGGTTCTCCTCTGTTTTCCGAAGTTAGTCTGTGCTGCAGTGTGA
>NC_057740.1:2283716-2323618 GCF_004010195.1 Chiloscyllium plagiosum
CATGTCTTTGCTTAGTCTGTCCCAGGATAGATATGTTGTCCCAGTCGAAACCATTTCGACTGGGACAACACATCTATCCTGGGACAGGCTAAGCAAAGACATGCCAGAGAATTCCTAGAGGCCTGGCACTCCAACCACAACGCCATAAACAAACACACAGATCTAGATACCATCTATCAACCCCTCAGAAAACAAACAGGAAATGACATCACCACAAACCCCAGGAACCCCATCCAGGAGAAAGACATAAATAGAAAGCAGGAGACAACAGCTTCGCTTCACTTGGAGGTCGCCACTGATGATGTTACCTAGCCAGGTAATGAAATGTCTGGATATCAAACCTACAGCTCAGCGAGCAAAGCTACTCCCTAAAGCCTTCTGACTATTTGAAGTTCTGGTGATACCATTTATGACCTTGAACAACTCTTCAATCTTCTCTGCTCTATGGGGAGCAAATACAGCTTCTCTAGTCTCTCACAGAACTAAAGTCGTTCATTCTTGTATCATTCTCACAATCTCTTCTGTAACCTCTGTGACTATAGAATGTTGATTTCCCCAGGAGGAATTAAAGATCTCTTGGCACCTTTTTAAATTGTTAGCTTGCTCCACAGTGACCAATATAGATCCAACATAAAGGCATATCAAAGCTGATTAGTCGGTTATTTCAATCATTGGTGTGTATTAGACCTGACTAGGTACAAATTGAGTGCTTCATTTGCTCATCAGTACTACACTGCAAAAGTATTTATTTGGCTGAGAAGTGCAACATAGATGCAAGTTATTTTGTTTTTCCTTATTTGCTGCTTAGTCAAACATTTCATCTGTACTATGCCTTAATGTTCCGGTAGGTTTAGGCTATTGCGTGGATTTATAGAAGTGCTTTATCATTTCAGAAAATGTTTTTTTGGAGTTTCCACATCGTGATTGTCAAGATTGTGTACAGACTTCTGACTCAGGAGTAGAAGCATTGAAAGCCTTACCAAAGTCTCCAGAAGTGAAGAACTACTCGTGTGAATTCTGCAACTTCACCACTTGCCAATTCCAGAATGTAAAGAAGCATTATCGTAAAGTACATCGTGAGAAACTGTATTTTGAATGCAGAAAATGCCACTTCTTTAGTGGGAAAAAGTAAGTTTTCCTCTAAGCTTTGATGCGATAGTAGCAGAACTGACAGTAACATGGAATTTTAGGCATTTGGTTTGACTGCATAGTGTTGCATTCTGGAAAGCATAATTATCAAAAATTTGATATAAACTTGAATTTAATTGGTGTTAGTTTGTAAGTGTAAATATACCCAATTGAATGCAGACTGAGGATCAAGTCCTTGCCAACTTCTGCCAATACATAACAATCATCACTACCAATCTTGGAAACAGCAAAGCTCAATGCCACCTCATTCTATTCCAACTGCATGGGATTCATTACTCAAGCAATAGATTTTTAATGGTATAGCTTATTGTTCGAAATAAATGTTGGACGAGGAAAGGTGGTAAACAAAATACTGAAAATGATAAAGGTTTTCAAATTTTGTCCATGAGGTCACGAATTCTAGCCAGCAATAAGAAACGTATGCTTTTTCAAAAGAAATTGCATGGGCATTTAAGGGATTGCAGGACTATAAGAGAATGTGACTGATTGAAAACTTCTATTTTTAAACCTGAGTCAGTCTTTGTCCGAGGGTTTAAAATGTAAATTACTAGCGGACATAATTTTAAGGTAAAAGGTGGAGAGCATGAAAGAGATGTGAAAGGCAAGTTTTTTTTTACACAGAAGATGATATGTGCCTGAATATGCTGTAGAGGAGGTGGTGGAGACAGATACAGTACCAATGTTTAAGAGGTATCTTGACAGATGCATAAATAGGCAGGAAAAAGAGTGATTTTGGACAACATAAAGGCTAAAGGTTTTAGTTTAGAAAGGCATCACCTATTGGTGCAAGCTGGGGGGGTTGAAGAGCCTGTTCTTTATTCTTTCTTTGTTCTTAAAAATGGTATCAAAGAGAAGTGTCGGCCATCAAAAATGGCAGAATTGTATTCAACAGCAATTTATAACCTAATGGTTTACCAATCCCTCATTTGACTATTGCCATTAAAATAGCATGTAGTTTCATTTTATTGGTCTTCAAAAAATATGTGGACTGTAATGAGAGAATTGTTTTTAAATTACTGGCTAAGTAATTTCACAGCAAAGAATTTTTGTGAACTCTTTTCCTAGCTGTGGGTTCTTGCAATGTGCAGATGATCACAAGCTAAGGAGTCGTTTAAATGTGAAGCTGATCAGTTCTGAGCAGGTTGAAATTGGAAACATGTTACAGACAGAGAAGGACAAAAGCTGTCTGTTCTCTGCAATTTAAGAAAAAACAGGGATGCAGGAGTACAGTGAAAGTGTACAAAGTCACCATGCCTGGTGCTGTCTTTAGTACAAAGGTACCCAAGTCAAAGTCTAAGATGTAAAGTAGAAAAGTAAAAAAAAAAGTTAAAAGTTCAACATTGCAGTCCTCAAGTTCTTTGCCATGGGCCTGATCTGGGCTTTTCCATCCAGCCACAGGGACCAACACTAGGAAATAGTTGGCCAGGTCAGGTCACCATTCTTCAGTGCCATCTTACTTCTATCATTGACATCGCCACTACGTGTCTGCGCTAAGTCAATCTTGGCAATGCTGAAGCTGTCAGGGCCCATATTGAGTGCTAGGCCCAAACACACCTCCCTCAGCCACCACCGAGAATACACTATCTCCTCCCTCCCTCTTCTACTGCCACCGGGACAAAACCAGTGAAAGAAGAAAACTAAAGTAAAAGTAAAAGTGAACAGAGTAGATGGGCTACAGACAGGAGTCTGCATGCTGCGCTGGTACTCCCCCACCATCTTAACCTTGATCTGAAAGTCAAATAAATTGAGGTACTGTGTGTAAATGTTTTTTGAAAAAGTCCACATTTGGTATTACTGTCAGTACAGTGGGTTTTGATTTATGCATGCTACCCCCGTGGGACATAACTTATAAAGTCAGGGACCAACCCCTGGTTTAAGGAGAACATTTACCAAAAAATGCAGTGCCACTATGAGGCATCAAGGGAGCATCTGTCGGAGCATGATACAAAGAAGCCCTAGCACGAAGCAAGACAACTGTTTTTGTTAGAGGCCAATCATTTAAGAGTAACAAAAAGATGGGGTACTGGGCTAATGGTCGGATACTTGGTAGTGTGGATGAGCAGAGGGATCTTGGTGTCCATGTACACAGATCTCTGAAAGTTGCCACCCAGGTAAATAGTGCGGTGAGGAAGGCATATGGCGTACTGGCTTTTATTGGTAGAGGAATTGAGTTCTGGAGTACTGAGGTCATGTTGCAGTTGTATAGTACTCTGGTGCGGCCGCATCTGGAGTATTGTGTGCAGTTTTGGTCGCCATACTATAGGAGGGATGTGGAGGCACTGGAACGGGTGCAGAGGAGGTTTACCAGGATGTTGCTTGGTATGGTAGAAAGATCGTATGAGGAAAGGGTGAGGCACTTGGGGTTGTTTTCATTGGAGAAAAGAAGGTTTAGGGGTGACTTGATAGAGGTGTACAAGATGGTTAGGGGTTTAGATAGGGTCGACAGTGAGAATCTTTCCACGTATGGAGTCAGCTATTACGAGGGGGGCATAGCTTTAAATTAAGGGGTGGTAGGTATAGGACAGATGTTAGGGGTAGGTTCTTTACTCGGAGGAGAAAGTGAGGTCTGCAGATGCTGGAGATCAAAGTTGAAACTTTATTGCTGGAACAGCACAGCAGGTCAGGCAGCATCCAGGGTCCCTGGATCCCTGGATGCTGCCTGACCTGCTGTGCTGTTCCAGCAATAAAGTTTCAACTAGGTTCTTTACTCAGCGAGTCGTGAGTTCATGGAATGCCCTGCCAGTAGCAGTGGTGGACTCTCCCTCTTTATAGGCATTTAAGCGGGCATTGGATAGGCATATGGAGGATAGTGGGCTAGTGTAGGTTAGGTGGGCTTGGATCGGCGCAACATCGAGGGCCGAAGGGCCTGTACTGCGCTATATTCTTCTATGTTCTATCTAAAATCAAGGTCACTACTTTAGAAGATTTTCAGTGCATTGTCATTACTCAACTAGCTTCATCCTGATCTACCCTCTATCAGGTTAGAAATGGGGATGTTGATGATAGTCGCGTCGTGTTTAATACCATTCAACTCCTAAAGTACTGTAATAGTCCTTGTCCATATGCAGGAAAGGCCTGAACAATGTTCAGGCTTGAGCTGATAAGTAGCAAATAACTTTTGCAGCATGCAAGTGCTCAGTAATGACCAGCAAGACACTAGCTAACTATCTGCCCTTAATATTCAATGGCATTACCATCGCTGAATTCTACACCATCAGTATCCTGAGAATCTGAACTGGACCATTCATATAAACACTGGCTACAAAAGTAGGTCAGAAGCTTTGAATTTTTCGCATAATTCTCTTCCTGATTCCTCAAATCTTGGTTATCATCTTAAAGGCATAAGTCAGAAGTGTGATTAAATTCCTCCATTTGCTCTGATGTTTTAAGAACTACAACAATACTGGTAAAGCTGAACCAGATTTGGGATTTATTTCTCACGCTCTTAGATGTTAGGAAATGCTTCAAAAACAGGTACCCAATAAACACAATTCGCCAATTCCTCAGAAACAAACCCAAACAAGCAGACACAATGCAACCAAAAACTATAGCCACATTACTTTACGTCAAAGGTGCATCAGAAATGACTTCCAGACGACTCATACCCTTTGGCATCATGGTAGCCTACAAACCTACCACACACTTAAATAGCAACTAATGAACCTAAAGGATCCATTAGATACTACCAACAAAACTAATGTCATTTACAAGATATGATGCAAGAACTGTAATAAACACTACATCGGATAAATTAGCAGGAAACTTGCCACCAGGATTTCCTAACCCCAACTGGCCATCAAAAGACATGACCCATTATCACTAGTTTCTATACATACAGACAAAAAAGGACACCACTTTGACTGGGACAACACACATGTCCTAGGACAGGCGAAACAAGACATGCACGAGAATTTTTAGAGGCACGGCGTTCTAACCAGAACTCCATCAATACACACATCGATTTAGATCCTTTCTACCTTCCTTTGGAAAAAAAAACAGAAATTACAACACCCACTTTAAGAAACCAAGACCTATAAATGGAGAGGCGGGACATACCACCAGCACTTCACCAGAGACACTCACTGATGATGTCACCTAGTATGGTGATGAAGTGTCTGAAAACAAACCTTCAAGCTCAGCAAACTAACTTACATACCTATCATCATCTTGAGCTACAAATCTGCTCAAAAATCACTAACAGGCAAACATATAAACATTCTTGAGAGATAAGATTGGGGAAAAACAAATTGTATGCAATTCGTTTAATTTAAGTCCAAAATCTTTCTGAGCAATGTCAGCTTATCAATACTTACTTTTAAAGTGGAGTCCAAAGACCAAATCTGGAGACCAATCTAGAATTCTTTTATGAGGATGATTGATTGGATAGCCAGCAGGTGAGGAGTTGTCATTGTCATCAGTAATCACTTGCTAATAAGTATGGTTGTCCACCCAGGAAATGGTGTGGAATCTGTTGACTTGTAACTAGTTAAAAGAAAATCTTTTTGCAAAGGTAGCAACTCAATCAAGGCTCCAGCGGGCTATGGAACGTACGAGGGGATGTCCTAAGAAAGCAATTAGGAGAGCATAGAGATGGGCATAAGAAAACACTGGTGGGCAAGATTGCGACTGCCAAGATATTCTGCAAAGAAAATGTAGGGCCCATTTGGTGGAGCTTCACCTGCAGGACAATCTCCTGTTTATATATAGAGAGCTTTTTACACAAATTTCAGAATTAATCATAAAGTTCAGGCATTCTGCACATTTCCTAAGCTTGCTGGCACCTGCTGTTTTGGCACATTTATTCATACCCTGTTAACCTTTCCATTGTAAAGGAACATCTCATTTATAGGTTCCTTAATCGTCATAGTTCAGAGTGCAACTGATACACTGTAATTTCAAAGTCCTAGTTAAATGAAGGGCCCATACAGCTCAGATAAAAATGAGTTCTTTCATGCCCTAGAGAGCTTGGGTATAGGGAATATCAGATGTGTTCCTAGTCCAAACAGGGCTTTAAAATGGGAAACTATCAAGACGATTGAGGCTACAAAGAGCTCCTGCTTACTCCGGTTATACAAAACAAATCTCTTAAACACTTTTTAGTTGGTATAGTTTCTTAGTGACGTTCTTAACTTTTGTTTCCACATTGCATTTCTTCAAAATAACTATACTGATTCTCTTGCTGAACAGTGTTTTGTACGGTTGTATTTTTTCTGGTCTTCTAATGTTTGTTCTTTTGTTAATTGCTTGTATTTGGGTACTTTGCGAGAGGACAAGCAGTCCCCAATTTACGAATGTCTGACTAACGATCGCTGGTACTTACGAACGTGACGCCATACGGGTGTAATTTTAAAGTTCTGACATAAGAACATTTCCTGTGCTCGTGAAAAGCAGCTGTTCCAACTTGAGTACAAATCGGCTTGCAAAGAAACTCAAGAATGGAACCTGTTCGCAACCCTGGGACTATATGAAGTCTGGTTCAGTCTTACATTTCTTTTAACTCCAGTAGTTCTTGTTTGTCCACAACAGTTTGTTTCTTGTGCTTTCAGAAGGTATTTTATCTATTAATCCTCTGTATTATACTTGAGGGATCTTTTAAAATTTAGTAAGCATCTATCTAACAAAACATAACATTTGAAATAAAATTAGGAAGTACAGAGGAACTTGGAGTTGGAGTTTTTTTGCTAAGTCCACTTACCGTTCAAGAGACGAGGCAGCAACACACCGCCCGTGAGCCCCCACCCCAAACCCTGTCCGACACCGTGCCCCACCCACTCCACTCCCGCTCCAAACCTGTCCAACACTGTACCCCCCTTCTGCCCTCACACTGTCCAACACTGCCCCACTCCCCATCCCCCAAACATGTCCAATACTGCATCCCTGCCTGACCCCCAACCCTGTCCAATACTGCCTCCTGTGAACCCCCTGCCCCCCTCTCCGGGGCAGCCACACTGGACATCAACAACAAGACTGCTGCTGCGTTTTGGGGTGTGAGTCTCCAAATAACATACACATACACGCCTTTTTACTGGAAGTTTTTGACATGTTCCACCTCTGGCCTGTACAGGATAATGTTGGAGAGATTATCTGGGGAAGGTGGGAGGGAATATTTAGGGTACATGCCTGTGTAGAACTGCAGGGAAAGTGTAGGGGGAGAGCAAGAGGGTGGGAGGTCAATCATTTGGAGTCAGTGTCTGGGCTTCCATCGATGTCCAGGACTGTTCTCTGCAGCATTTCGCGTCTATAGTGTTTACAATGTTGGAAACACATCTTTGATGTAAGGTTTCTATCGCGACCTTAAGATCTCCTTCGGATAATCAGATAGTCGGAGAATCGATGCTCTTCTGTATTTAGTGACTTTATTTCGGTGTCTGGGATGGTGGGGGGAGCGGAAAGACAACACCTGTCTTCATTCATTCTTCTTTGAATTATTTTCAGGAATGCCCTTTCTCAGCATGCAGAAGTATGTGAACTCACAGTGGGTGATAAGAATTCTTCTGCAAAGATGATGAATGAAAGTGCTTTTATCGAAAGTAGTATTCTGGCTGGAAGTGAAAGTAGGAGTGCAGTTCATTTAAAGGAAGACTTTGATCCAGCTTCAACTGAGAGTGAATCTGGAGTATTGCATTGTCCTTTGTGCCTCTACTACACCAAGCACAAAAGCAGAATGGTCAACCATGTCCTGGAGCACAGAAGTATGGTTTTCAATTTATGTACCTGTATTTATAACCAGGTTTGATTTCAACTCTGCAGAGTACTGTGCTGTATTGGAAATTTAAACTACATAGATAGCAGATGTGTTTAATCAGATAATTTGTTTGTATCATCTTTCATCTAATATTAAGTGCAGGAGAAAGTGAGGACTGCAGATGCTGGAAATCACAGTCGAGAGTGAGGTGCTGAAAAAGCACAGCTGGTCAGGCAGCATCCGAGGAGCAGAAGAGTCAATGTTTTGGACATAAGCCTTTCATTAGGAATGAGGCTTGTGGGCCAATGGGCTGAGAGATAAATGGGAGGGAGGAGGGGCTAGGGAGAAGGTAACTGGGAATACGATAGGTAGAAAGGTGGGGGTGAAAGTGATAGGTTGGAGAGGAGGGTGGAGTAGATAGGTGGGAAGGAACATGGACAGGTAGGACCATTCAAGAGAGCAGTACAGAGTTGGGAGGTTGGGGCTGGGATAAGGTTGGGGGGAGGGGAAATTGGGAAACTGTTGAAATCCACATCGATCATATCACTTCATCTGTTGCACCCAATATGGTCTCCTCTGCACTGGGGAGACAGGACACCAATGTGCAGATTGTCCCAGAGAACACCTCTGGGACACCAGCACCAACCAACCCCACAGTTCTGTAGCTGAATACTTTAACTCCCCCTCCCACTCTGCTGAGGGTATGCAAGTCCTGTGTGCCTCCTTCATCGCCAAACTCTAATCACCCAATGCCCGGAGGAAGAATCCTCCCCTTCCTAGATCTCTCCATCTCCGTTTCCGATGACCAATTCAACATGCACGTGCACTACAAACCCACCGACTCCCATAGCTACCTGGACTACACCTCGTCCCACCCTACCTCCTGTAAAAACGCTATCACTTATTCCTAATTCCTCCTCTGCATCTGCTCCCTGGAGGACCAGTTCCACTATACAACATCTCAGATGGCCTCCTTCTTCAAAGACTGCAATTAACCCCCCCCACACCTAACGTGACCTTGAACCCCACCCCTCTAACTGGCATAAGGACAGAACCCCTCTGGTCCTCACCATCCACACCACCAACCTCTGGATACAGCGCATCATCTACTACCATTTCCACCGCCAGAAATATATTTCCATCCACACCCTATCTGTGTTTCAGAGAGACCATTCCCTCCACAACTCCCTTGTTAGGCCCAAGATCCCCCACCTACCCACCCTCCCTTCCTGGCACCTTCCCCTGCCATCGCAGGAAGTGCAAAAGGACCCTTCCCTATCTGTCAGAAGTTTACCTGCACTTCCACACAAGTCATCTACAGCATCTGTTGCACCCAATGTGGTCTCCTATACATTGGGGTGACAAGACGCAAACTTGCAGATCATTTTAGAGAACATCTCTCAGCCCCTTGGCCCGCAGACCTCATTGCTGATGAAGGGCTTATGCCCAAAATATTGATTCTCCTATTCCTCGGATGCTGCCTGATCAGCTATGCTTTTCCAGCACCACACTACTTATTAAGTGCAACACTACATTAAAATTGAATATAGATATTATGAAGGGCATATAACTAAGTGTCTTCCCGATTAGGTAAAGTAATAAATTTGACATTAAAAACGTTATTACATCTGTATTGATTGTAGAATGTAGAAAGCCAAATTGTAACTGAGGAGTACAAAGAAAATTTACAGCCCAGGAACAGGCCCTTTTGGCCCTCCAAGCCTGAACCGATCCAAATCCATTGTCTAAACCTGTCGCCCAATTCCTAAGCATCTATATCCATCTGCTTCCCATCTACTCATGCATCTGTCCAGATGCATCTTGAATGAATCTACTGTGCCTGCCTCTACCACCTCTGCTGGCAACGCGTTCCAAACGCCCACCACCCTCTGTGTGAAGTACTTGCCACGTGTATTCCTCTTAAACTTTCTGTCTCTCGCCTTGAAAGAGTGACCTCTCGTTATTGAATCCTTCACCCAGGGAAAAAGCTTGTCTCTATCCACCCTGTCAATACCCTTCATGATTTTGTAAATCTCAATCAGGTCCCCCCCATAAATCTCCTTTTTTTTCTAATGAAAATAAACCTAACCTACTCAACCTCTTTTCATAGCTAGCACCTTCCATACTAGGCAACATCCTCGTAAACCTTCTCTGCACCCTCTCCAAAGTGTCCACATCCTTTTGGTAATGTGACGACCAGAACTGTCCACAGTATTCTAAATGTGGCTGAACCAATGACTTGGACAATTTTGACATGACTTGCCAGCTCTTATACTCAATACCCCGTCCAATAAAGGCAAGCACACTATATGCCTTCTTGACCACTCTATCCAGCTGTGCAGCAAAATTCAGGGTACAGTGGACCTGCACTTCCAGATCTCTCTACCCATCAACTTTTCCCAAGGCTGTTCCGTTCATTGTATAATTTGCTCTAGAATTAGTCTTGCCTAAATGTATCGCCTCCATCTGCCACTTCTCCGCCCAACTCTCCAGTCTATCTATATTCTCCTGTATTCTCTGACAGTCCCTTAAGCTTTCTGCTACTCCACCAATCTTCTTGTCATCTGCAAACTTGCTGATCATACCAACAGTGTCCTCTTCCAGAGCATTTATGTATATTACAAACAATAGTGGCCCCAACACTGACCTCTGTGGAACACCACTGGTCACCTTTCTCCATTTCAAGAAACTCCCTTCAACAACTACTCTCTGTCTCCTGTTGCTCAACCAGTTCCTTATCCACCTAGCTTGAACACCCTGCACACCATGTGACTTCACTTTCTCCATTAGTTTACCATGGGGAACATTATCCACACCTTACTAAAGTCCATATATGTGACATCAACAGCCCTTCCTTCATCTATCAACTTGGTCACTTCCTCGAAGAACTCTTAAGAAAGTTGGTAAGGCACGATCTCCCCCGCACAAAACCATGTTGCCTATCACTGATAAGCCGAGTCTTTTCTAAATATAAGTAGATCCTATCCCTCAGTACCTTCTCCAGCAACTTTCCCACCACTGACATCAGGCTCACTGGTCTGTAGTTACCTGGAATATCCCTACAACCCTCCTTGTACAGGGGACAACATGAGCAACCCTCCAGTTCTCCGGCACCTCACCTGTATTTAAGGATGCCACAAAGATCTCTGTCAGGGCCCCAGCTATTTCCTGTCTCTCTCCTCCCTCAGCAACCTGGGATAGATCCCATCTGGTCCTGGGGATTTGTCTACCTTAATAACCACCTAGCCTACCCAACACATCTTTCCTACTTATGTTAATGTGATCCAGACTAATCAAACTTTTATCTCTAATCTCAACATTGATCATGTTCCACTCCTTAGTGAACATTAATGCAAAGTAATCATTCAGAATCTCACCTATTCGCTCAGGTTCAACATACAGCCTTCCTTCGTTATCCTTTAATGGACCAATCCTTTTTCTAGTTACCCGCTTGTTTCTTTTATAAGAATAAAATGCTTTGGGATTCTCCTTAATTCTGCTCGCTAAAGCTATTTCATGACCCCTTTTAGCCTGCTTGATTCCTCGTTTAAGACTTGTCCTACTCTTCCGCTATTCCTCCAGGGCCCGTTCTGTTCTTAGCTGCCTCGACCTTATGTCTGCTTCCCTTTTCCTGTTGGCTCGCCATACAATTTCTCCTGTTTTCCACGGTTCACGAATCTTGCACTTCCTATTCATTGCTTTCAATGGGACATATACCTATCCTGCACTACCGTTAACCTATCTTTGAAAGCCTCCCACATCTCAAATGTCAACTTCCCTTCAAATAGCTGTGTCCAATCCACATTTCCGAGCTCCTGC
The DNA here is from genome assembly GCF_004010195.1 of Chiloscyllium plagiosum. NCBI lineage: Eukaryota > Metazoa > Chordata > Chondrichthyes > Orectolobiformes > Hemiscylliidae > Chiloscyllium > Chiloscyllium plagiosum. The sequence goes on from NC_057740.1 coordinate 2,295,370, forward strand.
CTAATATTGATTTAATTGGCCTTGGCCCAGTTTAGTACTCCTCCCTTAGGACCACTCTCCTCTTTTTCTATGAGTATTCTAAAACTTTCAGAATTGTGATCACTGTTCCCAAGAAATCCCCCACCGCAACTTCTACCACCTGTCCTGGCTTGTTCCCCAGTACCAGATCCAATATGGCCCCTTCCCTCGTCAGACTATTAACATACTGCTCTAGAAAACTCTCCTGGATGCTTCTTACAAATTCTACTCCACCCAGACCTCTGACGCTAAGTGTATCTCAGTCAATGTTGGGAAAATTAATATCTCCCATCACCACTACCCTATTGCCTCTATATCTTTCCATAATCTGTTTACCCATTTGCTTTTCTATTTCACGCTCACTGTTGGGAGGCCTGTAATACAGCCCAACAATGTAACTGCACCCTTCTTATTTCTCAGCTCCACCCATAATGCCTCACTACCCAAGATCCCCATAGTGTGCTCCTTTAGCACAGTCGTAATATCGTCCCTGACCAGCAATGCAACTCCTCCCCCTCTTTACTTCCCTCCCTTTCCTGTCTGAAGTGTTATATCCTGGAACATCATCATGCCCTTCCTTCAACCAAGTCTGTGATTGCAATAATGCCATCCTCCCAGGCACCAATCCAAGACCTAAGTTCATCTGCCTTACACACGGTTAGAGGAGGGGGGGCGGGATGGAGATACTACATGTGTAGTATCTCTGGTTTAACCACTGCCCAAATATAAATTAAGCCCTTACATTCCCGGCAGCCCTCGTTTCACACCTCCTTCTCTCCTCGCCGCGGAGAGGAGAATACATTCCAACCTGCAAGTTTTGTAGTTCCTTCTTTCAAGCAGGATAATGATGTGTATTGTATGGTGTCACACTTCTGTTCTTTTTAAAAAAAACACATTATCTGACTTGCCATGTAACTAGTGCAAATTAATTTGTTGAATAGATTCAAATTTTAATATTAATGCAGTGAGTCTTAATAATAGTTTACTCAACACCTATGTTGCATGTATCTGCACAAATACATCATATTTTATTGCTCTGAATACAAATGCTCACAAGTTCCCAATAGAATGAAACCATTGCATTTGGGCTGTTCTGTTTCTTGTATGGCTTTGATTCATTTGGGCAGCTTTTTTTCAAGTTCACCAGAATGAGACTAACTCTGGAAGTTTAGAATGTTCTTTGATGTTTCAGCCACCTTGCTAAAACTATCTACTTTGCATTTTAGTAATTTTTAGGATTGTAGCAAAAGATGTCTGTTTACTGATCACAATGTAGATCCAAAATTGATAACATAAACATCTCTCAGAATCACAGAACTGTTATGAAACAGGAGGATGCCATTTGGTCCATTGTGTTTTTATTAGTTCTGTTACCCAGTGCCGATCTCCTGCATTTGTTGCATATCCATGGTACACCATGGATATGCATGGTGTGCATGGATATGGGAGGAGAGGGGGAGTTGAGAAGGATAGTTCTTTATCATACCTCAGCCAGTGCAGGAATTGAGCACTCACTATTGGTACCAATCTGCATCACAAACAAGCTGTCTCGCCAGTTAAATTAACCATATCCTAATTAATGTGTGAAAAAGTTTTTCTCACATCTCTCTCTTGCTTAGTTTGCACAACACTTTATAAAATCATGAATCTTTGCATTGTTAGATAACTCTCCTCTTGCACAATTATTTAAAAACAATTTATTTGAATCATTGTTTAATGGGAGTTGACTTTAATTGTCTTTCCCGTTAAACTGTAAGTCAAAGGCAGACGGGAAATAGACTTCATGTCAAGACATTGTTATCTTTTCCAGACAATATGCATACGTAATAAATGAGATAAATTTACAATCTTTTCATTACTATTGTTGCTGGACTTTATAAAGGAACACTACAAAGAATAGACCTGTTCTTTGGTACTCTTGATTTCTAGGGATTGTAAGAGAGAGAAGGATGAAATGCATCTATTTGGCTTTCGATGCTTTTAAAATTAGATATTGGTTATATGATAAAATTATGCATTTTCTGTAGAATTGATTTGACAGTGCATCCTGTTGAATAAGGGTATGCCAACAAGATATAGAAGGATAAAGGAGCCTCATCAAGAGGCTTTATCATTCCTTCCATTTATTAAAAATATTATCTGACATTTGCCTGTTTTGGTCTTCAGATGGACAGCTGGCTTCTGTGGAAGAGTGTCAACTTGAACTGATGCATTTTTGTCCTGGGAAGGTACACTGTTGCGATTGGTGTACATTTGTTACACTTAGTCAGGACAACTTAATACAACACATGGACACTCATAGCCCAGTGAAACCGTACAAATGTCGTCTCTGTTTCTTTGAAGCTAGACTACAGATAGAGCTGGAGACTCACCTGCAAGAGCAGCACAAGGTACTTGGAGAGTTTGCTACTGGGTCGAATTACTTAACAAATAGAATTAGCAATGGATAGCGTATTTGTGCGAGAACATTTTTAATGCCATTTTAGGAAGAATGTACTTTTAACATTTCCCACTCTGACTGTCGTCATTTCTCAAGTGTCCAGATTCTGATTTCAAAATGCTGTTGAGAGGAGTAAATGCTGAATTCTATTTTAACCGTTTACTTGTATAAAATAAAATCACTGTCCACTTCATAAGAACTAGGATATAATACTGTTACAAAGTTGTTGTCTACAGTGAGGCAAAGTATATGGTCAATTCAGTACCATTGTCTTAAAGGAATAGCATCTTTCCTGGAATTCTGCTTAATTTTGAGCACTGTACCCACTTGAATCTCGAAATTGAGTCAATGTCTAAAAATGCAAATGCCTAAACGTTTTCATTTTAACTATAGCAGTACTAAGTTATATCATGTTGTGTGAAGTTTACAAAAACATAAAATAATGTCCCATAAGATATAGAAGTAGGAGGAGATCATTTACCCTCTTAAGCATGCTCTCCCTTTCCTTTGGAGAGTCATAGAGATCTACAGCAGAGAAAAAGGTTCTTTAGCCCATCGACTATCGGTCAAAAACAGCCACCCTAACTATTCTAATCTCATTTTCCAGCACTTGGCCCATAGCCTTGAATGCCTTAACACAATAAGCGTGCATCTAAATACTACTACAATGTTATGAGGGTTTCTATCTCTTGATTCCCATCACCCTTCATGTGAAAATGTTTTTCCTTACATCTCCTCTAAACCTCCTTTTTCCTTAAATCTACCAAATGGAGGCAAATGAGACCAGTTCATGTTAGGAAACCTAGTCAGCATGGATGAGTTAGGTCGAAGGGTCTATTTCTATGCTGTATGAGTCTGTGCCTCTTATCAGTCTGTCATGCTGGGCTATATCAAAAGCCTTTTTGAAGTTCAAGTAGTCTACATCAAATGCATTGCCCTCATTTACGCACCTGGTCGTCTCTTTAAAAACTTCAATCAAATTGGTCAACGTGACCTCTTCTGCTGACTATTCTTGATTAATCCTTGCCTCTCTAAGTGAAGATTAATTCTGTCTCTCAGAATTGATTCCACCACCTGAGGTTAGATCAACTGGCCTGTAGTTTCTTGGTTTTATCTTCTTGAGCAACAGTGCCACATTAGCTGTTCCCGCTCTGGCACATCTTTTGTCGCCAGAGAGGAATTGAAAATTATTGCCAGTGTCCTTGCTATTTCCTCCCTTGTCTCACAGCTTAGGATATGTTTTGTGGCCCTGAAAATTTATCTGCTTTAAGGATTGAGCCGTGATGCAACTTCATGTGATGCGACTTTGCCCCTTATTCCTTCAAACCTTTGGTAAGTAAATATAAAATAACCAATTGTTGCTTGCAAAAAGACTGTTCCAACCTTCTGCTACTCTTTACATGTTGAGGTGTTTCATAAAATCATTTCTGAAAGATCAGAGTCTAATTTTTAGACTAGTTCGAGGCTTGCCAATCAGCCAAAATGGTTTCTCCTGTCCCCTTATTCTAATTTTCAAGATATATGATCAACATGCCATTAACCTCCTTAGTTATACTCTGCATCTCCATGATATTTTGTAATCTATGTACCTGGACCATCACTGATTCCAGTTTTTCACCATTTTAAGAGTATTTTGTTCTATTTTCTTTTGGGTCCAAAGTGGATGGCCTCACTTACCTACATTGAAAGCTGTTGCAATTGTTTGTCTTATTCATTTAATCTTATGGCAATTTTATGCCCCCGTCGGTAGTGCCTATAATGCAACCTATCTTTGTTATTGACAGATTCTGAAATTGCTTTCCTAAATATTTCTGTCTAGTTTGAACGTTTTTTTTACATTCTTCAAATCAACTTTATGCTCCAATCAAAATTGTCTTGGAGCTTTTCATTAGAATGCCTGATTCCTACATTACTATCATTTGGCTTGTGTATGATGAAATACATTATCTGCTGTACAGTATTTAGTTTCTGGGCTGCTAAATGTTCATGGCTGCTTGAAACTACAGCTTGGGTAAAGAAGTACCTATTGTCGTGTGGCCACCTAGTGACTCAGTGGGGTCAAACTCTATTTTCCTATTGAGTCGAAAACTAGTGTTTTGGAATTGATTGTTATCAGTTGGAGTCGTTTATCTGCAGGTAAAGGGACGTCGCAAGTCGGACGCCTTTAAAAGTGAGATAGCTAGAGATAAAGGTCTATAAGTTCCTGTGAGGGTCAAGGGCAAGGTTGGCAGGAATAGGGAACCGTGGATGACAAGATATTGAGGCATTGACCGGAAAAAAAAAAGGAGACTTGGCTCAGGTACAGGCAGCCGGGAACAAGGGAATCCCTAGAGATATATAAGGAATACAAGAGTTTACCTAAGGAAATCAGGAGGGCGAACCGGGGCACATCATAGCCGTGGCTGAGAAGATTAGGGTGAATCAAAGAGGTCCTTTAAGTATATTAAAGGAAAAAGAATAACTAGAGAGAGAATAGGTCCCTCAAGGGCCAAAGTGGACAAGTATGTGTAGAACCGCCGGAGATGGGCGATGACCTCAATGAATGTTTCTCCTCTGTGTTTATCATGGAGAAAGACATGAGGACTTGGGAACTTGGAGAAGTTAGTGGTGCCAGCTTGGGGACGGTCCATATCCTAGTAGAGGTGGTGTTGGATGTATTAGCATGTATGAAGGTGGATAAATCTCCTGGTCCTGACCTGATCTATCCAAGAATACTGCAAGAGGCTAGAGAAGAAATTGCAAGGTCCCTGGATATTTTTGCATTATCATAAGCACAGGTAAGGTCCTGGAAGACTGGAGGGTAGTGAATGTTGTGCCATTATTCAAGAATGTAAAGAAAACCCTGGTGACTATAGACCAGTAAGCTTAACATCTGTGGTGGGTACATTTGTTGAGATGATTAAGAGATAAGCTATAAATACACTTTGAAATAATCAGCATGATTTCTTGAGTGGGAGATCATACCTCACAAATTTGTTAGAGATCTTTAAAGTGACCAGGAAGGTTAACGAGGGCAGGGCAGTAGACGTAGTCTTTATGAATTTCAGTAAGGCCTTTGATAAGGTTCCACATTGTGGGCTGCTCTGGAAGGTTAGATCGTGTAGAATCCAGAATGAGCTGGCAAATTGGATACACAATTGGCTTGATGGTAGGAAGCGGAGGGTAGTAGTGGAAGGATGCTTGTGACGAGTGCCTCGGGGGTCAGTGCTGGGCCCATCACATGTTTGTTATCAATATCAATGATTTGGATGAGAAGGTACAAGGCATGGTTAGTAAATTTGCAGATGACACTAAAATCGGTGGTATAGTGAGCAGTGAGGAAGGTTATCAGAAATTGCAGCAGAACTTTGATCAGCTGGAGAAGTGGGCCGAGAAATGGCAAATGGAGTTTAATATAGATAAGTGTGAGGTCTTGCATTTTGGAAAGTCAAATCAAGGTAGGAGTTTCATGGTGAATAGTAGGGCCTTAAGGAGTGGAATTGCGGGATCTGGGAGTTCAGGCGCACGGTTCTCTGAAAATGTAGTCACAGGTAGACAGGGCAGTGAAGAAGGCTTTTGGCTCATTGGCCTTTGTCAGTCAAGGCATTGAGTATAGGAGTTGGGAAGTTATGTTGCAGTTATACAGGACGTTGGTGGGGCTGCACTTGGAGTTCAGTTTTGGTCACCTTGTTATAGGAAGGATGTTACTAAACTGGAAAGAGTGCAGAAGAAATTTACAAGGATGTTGTTTGGACTCAATGGTCTGAGTATTTGGGTGAGGTTTGACAAACTAAGACCTTCTTCTTTAGAAGGTAGTAGACTGCAGGGGATTTTTATTGAGGCGTATAAAATCATGAGAGGCATGGATAGAGTGAATGGATTCAATCTTTTTCCCAGGATTGGGGAACCGAGGGCTAGAAGGTATCAGTTTAAGGTTAGAGGAGAAAGAATAAAATGGAACCTGAGGGGCAACTTTTTTTTACAGAGAGTGGTATGCATATGGAATGAGCTGCCAGTGGAAGTGATTGAGGTGGGTATATTAGCAACATCTGAAAAGTATTTGGATAAATACATGGATGGGAAAGGACTAGAAGGATATAGGCCAGGTGCAGAAAAATAGGGTTAGCGTGGACGTACATTTTTATTGTAGATATGGACGAGTTTGGGCCAAAGGACCTGTCTCCATGCTGTAAAACTCTGACTCTATTAGTAAGTGTAATTTCAAATGTTTTTCCATGAAATGCATTTCAATTTCAAAGGCAATTGATTTGTTATTATTTCATTGAAAATAGTCTGAATACTTGTGAAGTATTATTTTATGTATTTTAAATGAAACTAAATCTATTGCCTAATTTCATTTTAATAACTCGAGATTCCTGTTTATAATGTCATTGAGACGGATGGTGAACAAGTTAAATGTAACAGGTATTGTCCTAATATTTGCTTGATTTTTAATATTTTTAATAATATCAATGCCTCTGACATATATTTGTTATCATAAAGCCATTAATATGTTTTTGTTTGTTAAATAGGTGAAATGCAACTTTGATTTGGTTGGTGCAGTGAACCTAAATGAAGCAGATCTCGTCATTGAAATTGAAGAGTTTCAAAGGAAGAGACTCAAGAAAAGCCAGGGTGAACCAAGTGAGAATTTATAACTTACTGAAATCTCTTTGGTGTGGTAATAGATTTGACTTTTTAGCATGAGAGATTAAGTAGCTTGAGCCAGTTCCAAATTAAAACATTAGGGGGCTATATATGATGCCACAATGTGTGCACATGTACAATATGTAGCCTAGCTGGCATACAAAAGGTTTCATTCACGCACACTTCTGTCTTCACATTCTTGCTTCCCATAATTTTATTTTGGACAGACTTTTGTACTTTTTTTTTCAGTTATAAATTCCTATGTACATGTTTATAATGAAACTTATTCATGTAAACCAGTTGCATTGTAATTACTGTCTCGCCTGAAATGGTGGTGTTGATGCTTCTGTTTTGCAATTTGTAGCATTTTGCACTGGAGTGATACAAGTGTAACCAACTATTTCTGATCACCTAGGAGAAAGTGAGGACTGCAGATGCTGGAGATCAGAGCTGAAAAATGTTGCTGGAAAAGCGCAGCAGGTCAGGCAGCATCCAAGGAACAGGAGGAGGGCTTATGCCTGAAATGTTGATTCTCCTGCTCCTTGGATGCTGCCTGACCTGCTGCGCTTTTCCAGCAACACACTTTTCAGCTCTATTTCTGATCATCCTTGAGATAATGCCATCAGTCCTGATGAAGGGTCTTGCCACAAACGTTGACTTTCTTGCTTTTCAGATGCTACCTGACTTGCCATGCTTTTTCCGGCACCATACTTTATCGATAATTTAGATTTCCCTTTGGGTTGCAGCAGTCCATGAGCTGAAGATACTTCTGTAATGCTATTGGATAGGGAACAACGAAGGAATAATGAGTATATTTTGAGGCTGGGACAGCTTGTAAACTGAAAAACGACTTTGAGATCATACTATTCCCTAGCTGGGTGGACATAGGGGAGTGTTTGTGGGATTGTATTTATGCTGCTTGAAGAAACCTAGATAACTCACTGCAGTGCCTCAATATATAATACACACTGCAGCCACATCACCTCTTATTGATGGTGGGATTGGATGTTGAACTAGTGGACTGTCTGATGACGCTTCCATGGTTTATGTTGGCTTAGTGAGCTGAATTAGAACTTCTTCCTCATGTAGCTTCATATCTTGGAATTTTTTACAGAACACCTCACTTGCTGAAACAAATGAATTAATCAAGAGGAACAAATTTATTCAGAAATCACAAAGAGCGGCACGGTGGCACAGTGGTTCGCACTGCTGCCTCACAGCGCCTGAGACCCGGGTTATTCCCGCCTCAGGCGACTGACTGTGTGGAGTTTGCACGTTCTCTAAATTGCCCGTAGTGTTAGGTAAGGGGTAAATGTAGGGGCATGGGTGGGTTGCGCTTCGGCGGGTCGGTGTGGACTTATTGGGCCGAAAGGCCTGTTTCCACGCTGTAATGTAATGTAATCTAATCTAATCTAAAAATCTAATCTAAAATTAAGGCCAATATCTGAGACACTTGTCAGCAATGTTCCTTGTACAATTCACATATATGCCATTGTGCAGCAATATGGAATGTACTAACAGTGACTGCAAAGATCAAACCCTCCAAAAGAAACAACAGCAAGAGAGGGAGCAAAGAAAGTGAAGTTGTGATTAGCACTGTAGTGAGTAAAGGAGACAGAGAATCTGATTGCGTGAGCAGCAAATATGGGGATTTGTAATCTAGTAATCAAAAACTACTTTTTTGAGTAGTAATATAAAGTAGTAGACTACTTGGAGACATAGAATCGACGTTTCGGGCAAAAGCCCTTCATCAGGAAGATGAAGGGCTTTTGCCCGAAACATCGATTTCGCTGCTCGTTGGATGCTGCCTGAATTGCTGTGCTCTTCCAGCACCACTGATCCAGAATCTGGTTTCCAGCATCTGCAGTTATTGTTTTTACTTACTTGGAGACATGTTCAATCCAACTATACACTTGAGGTGTTTAACCTTAATTAGTAATTCTAGAATAAAATTCTGATAATGATTATGAGCCTACCAGATTATCAGAAGAACATTTCACATTCACTGATGAGAGAATCTTCTATCTTCACCCAGTCTTACTTACTTGAGACTCCATACTCATGACAATGTGATTGACTCTGACTCTGACTCTGAAATGGCCTTGCAAGCCACTTAGATTATCAAACTGCTGTAGCAAATTCAAATAATAATAAAACTGAATGGATCACATCCTCCTAGATAATAGAAGCATAAAAAAATGCTTTCTACCTAGTTAACCCTTAAAGTCCTTTTCCACTGACTTTAGGACTTGTGCCAAAGTTTACAGATCTCACCAACAGGCTAGTCAAACAATGGCATAATTGTATAATTATATTCAATGAATTGTCCCTGACCAAATCCTCCATCACCATCCCTGTGCCTCTCACGCAAGCTGGATTCCCACTCCCAACTCTGGCACCCTTAATTTTTGCTGCTTGTCCCTGCCATTCCGACCTGACTGGTTCTATTGCAGGGCTATACATCTCCGTTATCCATGATTTTTGTGGAATTGGACTAGCTTCTCCAAGTTTCATAATTCATTGCACCTTTTAAGGAGTTGTGAACTTTAATCTGGATTTGGGAATACTTTGAAAGCTGTGTGCCAAAATCTTACCCATATTCGTTCTTTGTCCCCAATTGTTCTCTCCATTCCAACATATTTCATGTCCCTCCTCACTTTCCAAGGTCCCTACTGACACCCATACCAACTCATATTCCTGCCATTCCCATTCACTAAATATCCACTACATACAAAATCAATAAACCATGATGAAATTGCTCAGAATACTCAAACTCCCATTCACAATTCTTACAATGGAAACAAAACTACTATTCCTGTACCCTATCAAGTGTCAATTTGGCAGACATTAAAATGTCAACAGTCTTCATACACTTGGCATCTCTTTATTTTGAGCAACTAAACATTGGGGCATTCACAAGAGATCACAAAAACAATAACCTATCATAACCAATTAAAAGATGTCAACAGTTCTATACAAACAGAATGCCCTTCTGAGATAATCCTTGAATGATGTAGGCTTTCAACCGGTTTGCACAGAAAGGGCAGATCTCTGTGGAACCAGATTACCTCATTTCCACCATTTTATCTGATCAATGGAAGAAGGTCATACCAGGTGGAAACTTGTTGAAAAGAGTTTCAGGAATTACAAAAGATCGGGATACTTGCTGTGGAAGTACAGCTTTGGGTAAAGAAAAAAGAACAGTCCATCAAAGGAACAGGCCCTTTGCTCACCCAGCTTCTGCAATACATGATGCCTTACTAAAATAAAAATCATTTGCCTCTACTTGTATCCCTCTATTCCCTGCCTGTTCATGTAACTGTCAGGATGCCTCTTAATTGTTGCTATTGTATCTCCCTCCGCCATCCCCATTGCACATGGTCGAAGCAGTTATCCCCTTAGAAATTGACATTTTTAACCCAAGAAAAGATTTTTGACTATCCATTCTATTCATGCTTCTCACCATTTTGTATACTTCTATTAGGGTTACCCCTCCTCTTTTGATGTTCAGGTGAAAACAAGCCAAGTTTGTCCAATCTCTCTTCATAGCTAATACCCTCCACACCAGGCACCATCCTGGTAAACTTTTCCTTCACCATCACCAAAACTCCACATCCTTCTGGCAAGGTAGTGACCAGAACTATACACAATACTACAAGTGTGGCCTAATTAAAATTCTATACAGGTGCAACATGACTTGCCAATTCTGCTGTGTTCCCATCAATGATGAAGGCAAGCTTGACCACTTCATCCACTTGTTTTACCACTTTCAGGAACTGTGGACCTGTGCACCAAGATCCTTCTATATGTCGATTTACTGTATATGTCCCTCCCGCATGACTTTGCATTTGTCTAGATTAAACTCCACCTATCATCTCTCCGGCCAAGTCTCTTGCCTATCTGTATTCTGCTGTTACCTCTGGCAATCCTCCTCATAATTCACAACGGCCACCCCCCCCCTCCCAGTCTTAGTGTTATCTGCAAAAATGCAAATCAGACCACCTACGTTCTCTTCCAAATCATTTATACATATATATTACAAACAGTAGGAGTCCCAGCAATGATCCCCACGGAACACCACTGGTCACAGAACTTCAGTCTGAAAAACACCCTTCCATTGATACTCTGTCTTCTATGACTAAGCCAGTTCTATATCCATCATACCAGCTCATTGTGGATCCCATGTGACTTCACCTTTTATATCACTCTGCTAGAGGGACTTTCTCAAAGGTCTTGCTAAAGTCTGTATAGACAACATCCACCACCCTTCTCTCATCAATCAAGTTTGTCACTTCCTCAAAAAAACTGAATCAAGTTTGTGAGATACAACCCTCCCCACACAAAGACATGCTGCCCATCACTAGCATGTCTATATTTTTCCAAATGTGCATAAATCCCATCCTTACGGAAACTATTGGAGAATATTCTTATCAGTGACACAAGGCTCACCAGCCTGTAATTTCCGGATTATCTCTCATATCCTCCTCAAACAAAATTATGGTGTGATGTTATTAATGATCCTTTAGATTCTTTAAATCCAAAATATTGCAACTGTGCAGCTTCCCTTCTCATCAAAGTACCTTCCCTGTTCCTTGTTACATTTAGCATTGACTGTCTAAAGACCCGACTTTGCTGAAGTTAACTCCTTAAATTCTTCTGCAGGGCAATCATTTGTCCTTGTTGAATAAGGCAGCCAGTTATCAAGCAATTGTTATAACAGTTTTATTTATGTAGCTTTGACTCCTCCTGTTCCTAGGCATGCTTAATTGCTTTCAGTTCCTGTACAAGTTTATCCTTGTCCCTTAACAGTTTATTCCAGGCAGAGTTATTGCTGATTCTTTCAATCCATGAACTATTAAAGTTCTGAAGTTTACAGTATCACATTAAGGACCTCACCCACTTCCTCTATCTCCACGCATAAATTCCCTCATTTGCCCTAGCAAGGACCTACCCTTTTCGTAGCTACTCTTTTGCTCCTTCTATAAATATAACACCTTGGGATTTTCCTTAATTTTGTTTGCCAAAGGCATTTTATAGCCCATTTAACCCTCCTAGTTCCTTGTTTGAGTTCTTTCCTGCTATCTTTATATTCATAGAGGGCTCTGACTGTCTTTAGTTTCCTATACACGACATGTTCTTTTTGACTAAACTTTCAATTTCTCTTGTTATCCAAGGATCCCAAACCTTATTATCCTTACCCTTCATTTCCACAGGAACACGTTGATCCTAAATTCTAATCACCTAGCCTTTAAAATATTCGCACATGTCAGATATGGATTTACCCTCAAACAGCTGCTCCCCAATGTACATTTCCCAGTTCCTGCCTAATATTGTGGTAGTTAGCCATCCCCCAATTTAGTACTTTCACCCAAGGACTACTATTATCCTTATCCATAAGTAACTTAAAACTTACAGAATTATGGTCACTGTTACCAAAATGCTCCCCCATTGAAACTTCGATCACCTGGCTGGGCTCACTCCCCAATAGCTGGTCTAGTATGGCCCATTCCGTCGTTTGAACTATTTACGTATTATTTCAAAAAACCCTCCCGGACATACCTAACAAATGCTATTCCATCCAAGCCAAAATGGTTTCATCATGTACAGGACATTGGTTATGCCACTGTTGGAATATTGTGTGCAATTCTGGTCTCCTTCCTATCAGAAAGGTGTTGTGAAACTTGAAAGGGTTCAGAAAGATTTACGGGGATGTTGCCAGGGTTGCAGAATTTGAGCTATAGGGAGAGGCTGAACCTGCTAGGGCTTTTTTCCCTGGAGCTTCGGAGGCTGAGGGGTGACCTTGAAGAAGTTTACATAATTATGAGGGGCATGGATAGCATAAATAGACAAAATCTTTTCCCTGGGGTGGGGAAGTCCAGAACTAGAGGGCATAAGTTTAAGGTGAGAGGGGAAAGATATAAAAGAGACCTATGGGGCAACTTTTTCACGCAGAGGGTGGTATGTGTATGGAATGAACTGCCAGAGGAAGTGGTGGAGGCTGGTACAATTGCAACAATGAAGAGGCATTTGGATGGGTATATGAATAGGAAGGGTTTGGAGGGATATTGGCCGGCTGCTGGCAGGTGGGACTAGATTGAGTTGGGATATCTGGTCGACATGGATGGGTTGGACCGAAGGGTTTGTTTCCATGCTGTACACCTCTATGACGCAATAAGTATCACATGGGCCATGTCATTTTTTCCCAATGAGACTTTGTTGAAGTAGTGGTCTAACCACCTCTCAAGAATAGATGAGCAGTAAACATTTCCTGAAAGAGTATAAAATAAAATGTCATGTTAAGCTATCTTTGCTTTCTGTCTTTGCAGGAATTCAAAAATATACAAGACCTAACCGTTCAACTAAAGCAACCCGATTTTCCTGTGAATTTTGTGGCCGAAGATTTCTGGACCGCTCAGAATGGAAATGTCATGTTCGGAGACACTCCGTAAGTTGCACTGATTTGTTCAATAGTTCTGCCAATAACAAACACGAGCAAATATCAAAAAGAAACTAAGACATTAGTAAGATGGCCAGTTCGTACAAAGTTGATGTTAAATATGTCTAGGCTAGCCTATGTAACAGTTCTGTGCTTATGCACCACCATTTACCAATGAAATGTACGCCTCATAGAACTCTTCTGTGGTAATTACATTGTTTTCTGTTCCTAATATGCCAGTGTTGCCCTGTGTGAAATTATTGATTTGTATTTTGGTGGTGAGAATCTTTCACATGTATGTAAAATACTCATTTCTGTCTTTAAGCCTGTATGATTTCAGACAATTATGAAATGGTTTGGATGAGGTGTTGATTAGCAAGTTTGAGGGCGACAGCAAAATTGATGGCATAGTATATAGTGAAGAAGGTTTTCTAAGATTACAAAGGGATCTTGATCAAATGGGCCAAAATGGCAGATGGAGTTCAATCTGGACAAGTGCGAGGTATTGCGCACTCTACAACAAACATGAGTCTGGCTTATACAATTAATGGTAGGGCCTTGGATGGTGTTGGAAAACAGAGGGACCTAGGGGTCAGGTACATAATTCTTTGAACTTTGCGTCACATATTGACAAGATAGTTCAAAAGGAGTTTGGCATGCTTGCCTTTGTTATTCAGTCCTGTGAGTATATGAATTGGGTAGTCATGTTGAGGTTGTACAAGACATTTGGTGAGACCTCTTCTGGTCACCCAGCTGGAGAGGGTTCAGAAGGATGTCACTGGGTATGGACGGTTTGAGCTAGAAGGAAAAGCTGGAACTTCTTTTACTGGAGCGTTGGAGGTTGAGAGGCAACTTTTTAAGAAGTTTATAAAATAAAGAACATAGAACATTACAGTGCAGTACAGGCCCTTCGGCCCTCGATGTTGCGCCGACCAGTCATACCAATCTGAAGCCCATCTAACTTACACTATTCCATATGTTTGTCCAATGATGACTTAAATGCACTTAAAGTGATGGAGGCTGGTACAAGTGCAACATTTAAGAAGCACTTGGATTGGTATATGAATAGGAAGGGTTTGGAGGGATATTGGCCGGGTGCTGGTAGGTGGGAATAGATTGGATTAGGATATCTGGTTGGCATGGTCGGGTTGGACCAAAGGGTCTGTTTCTGTGCTGTACATCTCGATGACTCTAAATGGTGGATGTGGGTACAATTACATTTAAAATACATTTCAATAAGTACATGAATAGGAAAGACTTGGAGGGATATGGACCAGGAGCAGGCTGGTGAGACGGGTTTAATTTCAAATTATGGTCAGCATGAGCTAGTTGGACCAAAGGGTTTTTTTTTAAGGTGCTGTATGACACTATGACAATTAAAAATGTCAGAAGCCTGAACTATATTTGAATATTTGATTGGTTTGTACCCTTTAATTGAAAATAATTTGGGTGGCTACTTTTGGTACCACTTGAAAATTTCCCTGATTCTTTGAAACACATTTTAAATATGATATCCGGTAAACTAATATTTACTTGACTAAGTATACATAAGCTTGCGTTTCATTCATATATAGTACATAAAATCTAGCATTTTGCAGCTTGTCATAGAGATGTACAGCACGGAAACAGACCCTTCGGTCCAACTCATCTATGCCAACTAGTCATCCTAACCTAATCTAGTCCCATTTGCCAGCACTTGGCCCATATCCCCCTCAGCTCTTCCTATTCATATACCCATACAGATGCCTTTTAAATGTAATTGTGCCAGCCTCCATCTCTTCCTCTGGCAGCCCATTCCATACACGCACCACCCTCTGCGTGAAAAGGTTGCTCCGTAGGTCCCTTTTCTATCTTTCCCCTCTCACTCTAAACCGATGCCCTCTAGTTTTAGATTTCCCGAAAACAGTCTTTTCCCTGGGTATTTATCCTATCCACGCCCCTCATGATTTTATAAGCCTCCATAAGGTCACCCCTCAACTTTCGACGCTCCAGGGAAAACAGCCCTGGCCTATTCAGCCTTTACCTATAGTTCAAATCCTCCAGCCCTGTCAACATCCATGTAAATCTTTTCTGAATCTTTTCCAAATTTCACAACATCCTTCTAATAGGAAGGAGACCGGAATTGCACGCAATATTCCAAAGGTGGCTTAACCAATGTCCTGTACAGCCGCAACATGACCTCCCAACTCCTATACTCAAATCTCTAATCTAAAAGAAATGAATGAGGTCCCTACTCAGCAATGCACATTTCTGAGTTATTTGTTCAAATGACAATAACGTTTCACCTTCAAGTAGATCACCCAAACGAGAGATTCCCCAGGACCCATTGTCCCTGGCCGGAAAACCAGCATGCCAACTATGGGAGTAAGAAAAGATGTTTTAGACATATTACTCTCCAACTGCCTCATTGTCCTCCATGCTCTGGCTGTGTTAATAACTATTGGATTTCTCTGCATTCGTATCCAATTGGCTTTTAGTTTAACATTCTTGTTTGTCATTGGTGTATGTCAGTGTCAAACTCCACCTGGAATTCAGTGCTGTTAAGATCTCAACCACCTGATGAAGGAGCAATGCTCCGAAAGCTAGTGCTTCTAATTAAAACTATGGACTATAACCTGGTGTTGGGTGATTTTTAACTTATGATTACTGTGTTCTTGCTAAGATTTTCCAAAACTTCCTATCAGGAATGGATCCATCAGCTTGGAAGTCAGAACTGTCAGTCAAATTCGCCCTGCCTAATTACATAATACTAGATTTCAAATAGATTTTTTTCTAGTTGGGCAAATAAACTCATCTTCTCAACCAGTCTTGTCAATTTGATCATCCCAGGCTATATGAAGATTAAAGTGCCCCATAATTGTTGGTTTGCCTTTGTCACAAATTCAGAATGTAAATATACAGCAGGAATGGAAAAGCAAAGAAACTACATGTTCAAAGCAACTTATAACTAAAGGTCATTTGCTATCCATGGGATTTGCCATATAGCTTGCAATGTTACCTTTAATATGCAGTTATTTGTGACCATTTACTACAGTGCATGGTGTCTTTATATTAATTTGCCTGGCTGAATGTATCTCTAAGAAATAGTTCTGATCTAAAGAGTTAATAATTGGATCTGCTACCCTCCCTTAAATGGTTGCAATTTTTCCCTCCCTGGAGGGGAGTTGGTGAGATCAGAAAGTACATGTATTTGAATAAGTTGTCCCTGGGGAGGTATTGGCTGAGAAGCTTTGGGACTTTCTTGGCATGCCAGCAATTAAGGTGCTTAAGTGGTCAATAAGCAGCCACTTAAGGGCTTCAAATCACACCAATTGTTTACTTTCTCAGAAAATGTGCTGATTTTCTGATGCAGGTGGTGTTACTCTGTTGTTCTCAAGCTGATAGCATTCCAAGGCATGCATAAGCTGCTAGTGGGTGGCTTCTGAAAGCCGGACCTCTGAACCCCCTATCCCTGCCGTGCCTGTTTCACAAGAAGGAAAGGAAAAAGAAATCCTTGTTGGATTTCACAAACAGTAAGCCCTGAGTAGGCTATAGGAGCTAAAGGTTTCTGGCCTCTGGAAGCATTTAGATTTGTAGTTTTGAGAAAAAAGCATTGTTTCCAGTCATTGAATTTGAAGTTTGCAGTTTACACTTTGATTTCAACATGTGTGCCCTTAGTGCAAGTTCAATTTGTTCAACCTATCAAGAAGCTTAGTAAAGGATACACTCTGTTGGCAGAATTAATATGAGTCATGGTGTGTGTGCTTTTTACATGGAAGTAGAATACTAGGCTGCATGTCATTTATTAAATATGCTGAGAATCTGGTGATTGCACAAAGCAAAATCAATTACACCAGTTTGCTTACAGTCAAAACCTCATGTGTTCATCCTGAACTGCCACTGGTATAGTTCAAAATAGAATGACAGAAAGGGAAGTAGCAGGTACAGGTCTGTGGGAATAACCTTCAAATGCTATTTGAAGCTTTTTTTTGGAAACTGCAGGATGGTACTGGCTATTAGATATGATCTTAATCTTTCAAAAGATAGGACTTTCACAATACAATAACCAGATCATACCAAGTAAACACTCTGGTCACAAATGCTGACAAAATCTATAATATAATGGGGAGGTTGCAGCAAGATTAATCCCACTGGGAAAGAGACCAATTTGAGGGTGTTTTTGAGAAACTCAAGTTCACCAGTTTAGAAATGAAGTGCTCATGGCTTGAACTGATTGAGTGATATTGAGAATTCACACTTCAATAAACTTCTTATTAGGTCAGATTTTGTGTCAGTGAAATGATTGAATTTGATAGCCTTTTCCGATCCTTCTAATACTAATTTATTCTGGGACAGTGACACTAAATCTAGCAATTTTTAAGATGGTTTATTTTGTGACAGTTGCTAATGATTATATTTGCAATAACCAGATTGAAAGCTGATGAGGACCTATTGAGAGGAAACCAGATAGAAGAATTTGCGAATGAAGACCGGAATTCTCAATGTCTTAAACAAACCAGGTCCTTTGTCTTCAAAATACTGTCTGTGAGTCTCTGTCAATCGCCGTTGTGGTAACCTGAGGAATAAATGCAAAGTTGTGTTGGTTCTTTTTGCATTTTGTTTTGATTTAAATCTGGATATAATGTGGTGAATAGTGACCTCACAAGACATAGAAATAGAGAATGACTGTTCTGATTCTTTTTGAAAAGCTACGGCACGTACATGTTGTTTGAATAAAACATTTTTCTACAGCAGTTGACTAGAATTTGCCTTTGCTGTGAAATTAATTTAAGCAGTTAGTATTCTGTATCTCTAACCTTCTGGTGTATTATAACTGGGAAATGTTGTTACTGATTATTTATGATAGGAATTTGTAATGTTTGTATATAAAATATTTGCTCATTGAATCTGCAACTTTGATTATGATTGGCTCATCATTATTACAATTATTGTTGCACTGATTCTAGAATAAATACTAAAATTGATTGAATGCAGCTACTTTAAATTGACCAAACGTTCGCATCAAGACAATTCTTGAAAATTTGTTGAAGTTCACAATACAAGGTGCTTGTGTATTGATGAGCATTCTTCTTTTCCATGCTGACATTTTTCTATTCCTTGCAAGTTATTAAGATATTAAAATACACTGAAGAAATCACAGCAAATTCTTAACCAGATAACATTTCACTAAAGTGTAATGATATGAAAAACATGCAAAAGCTTTGTTTTCCACTGTGATAAGGGCTATGTTGTTTCCACTTTCTCAGAAGTAGAGACGCAAATTTATTGTAGCGGTGAAATTAACACATTGTTGACTTCTGCAGTAGCCTGTTTATTTCACTGTAACCTCTAGAAGTTTGTGAACCTGAGATCTCTCAACATCTTTTCTAAAGACGTACCCAGAAAACATTCAAGAGCCCTTTGCTCTGTCTTTGACTACACCCACAAAATCCTGTGCAAGAAAGCTTTCAAAATTAGATAAAAATTTGATGTTTAAAGTTGTGTTCTTATGTAGATTTAATGGTTTTCAATTAATTTGATTATAAGTGCACAATTTATGCATTGGGTTATATTTCTAATCTACAAATTTTCAGTGTGCTATCTCTTCACACACTAAACCTTTCCAGAATTAAAATATGAATTTGTGGGTTTAAAAAATTAAATGGTCAAGTTATACTACAGAAATTTGAGAGCTAGCAAGCAGGATAAACTTTAATTTTATTTAGTGTTTATGTTTGATTTAAATGGTATTTTGAATTAAATGAATTTCTTGCCAAGTGCACTGTTTAAGAATTTTGGCAGTTTCCTTATGGTTGGTCATACTGAATTTACAGACCAAGAGTACTTAAATATTCAAGTATTGGAACAGAAGTCTGCATAGAGAGTAACTGTTACTTGGATTTAACTTTTTGTTGAAATAAAATGTTTTTGTGTTAAATTTGAGTACTTCAGTAGTCGTGCTGTGTCTTTGAAAATGTAATTATCTTCCCTTTTGGTAAAGCATTATTGAAATTATAAT
Organism: Chiloscyllium plagiosum; assembly: GCF_004010195.1. Taxonomy (NCBI): domain Eukaryota; kingdom Metazoa; phylum Chordata; class Chondrichthyes; order Orectolobiformes; family Hemiscylliidae; genus Chiloscyllium; species Chiloscyllium plagiosum. The sequence continues at coordinate 2,314,888 of NC_057740.1, forward strand.
ATTTGTTCAAGTATCTGGAGATCTATGTACATCTTTTCTGAATTTGGATTTAAAATTAGAAAAACAAATGTTCCATCTCGGCTGGGCTGCCCACATCACATATGCCAATCTTTAGCTGACTTCATTCATTCCATGTGAAAACCAAGAAATAGTTGCAAGTGCTGGATACATCAAAGACTTTGGATCCTAACAATATCATAACTGCATCTAGAACTTACTGTTCCTCAAGCCAAGTATTTTAAACAATCCAGCAGTATTTATCCAACAATGAGATGTTCAACAGGAAAATCCTTTCCCATAGACGAGGGCGCATTGAAACCAATGCAGTTGATCACCAGCATGGGTGTCAGCAACAATGCTATCAAGTAGCACTTATGCTCACTGATGTTTGTAGACTGATTATTGCTGACATTCTATGCTGGGAGAACTTGAACATTATATTCTATATTAAAAGGCCTAAATGAAGAGGCTCTTGAAAAGAAAGTTAAAAATCACACAACACCAGGTTATAGTCCAACAGGTTTAATTGGAAGCACACTAGCTTTCAGAGTGACGCTCCTTCATCAGGTGATTGTGGAGGGCTCGATCGTGACACAGAATTTATAGCAAAAATTTGCAGTGTGATGTAACTGAAATTATACATTGAAAATTTCAATGTATAATTTCAGTTACATCACACTGCAAATTTTTGCTATAAATTCTGTGTTACGATCGAGCCCTCCACAATCACCTGATGAAGGAGCGTCACTCTGAAAGCTAGTGTGCTTCCAATGAAGCCTGTTGGACTATAACCTGGTGTTGTGTGATTTTTAACTTTGTACACCCCAGTCCAACACCAGCATCTCCAAATCTTGAGAAGAAAAATCTTTTTAAAAAATATATACTTCCCTTAGTCACAGTTTTTAATCTTAACATGCAAAAGAGAAGAAAAACTTAAAATCTTGAAAATCCAGCTCTTAGCTGAAATTCCCAGCAAACGAAAACAGCCTCCTCCTCAAATCCGCTATCAGCCAGCTGTCAAATCTCCAGTTGCGAGTAAAAGCATGTCAATTTCTGTTCTCCAGTGTTATTTAAACTGTTAATATCGGACTCTTGACAAACAAGTTGTAAAAGCCAGTCTTGCAACTTCCATGCAAACAGCACTTGACACCTGCTTAAGACAACTAGCAAAGTTGGGGTCTGGGCTCCCGTCTTGAAATGTTTTGAGGGGTCTGGTCTGGTCCACAACAGATCGGGGACTCTGTGGGATTTGCCCTATAGTTTCAAATTGGGATTCAGATTGTTGGACTTGAAGGCAACGAGATGTTGGTGTCTTTTGTTCTGGGTGTTCAATTTGGTTGGATTAAACAGTGCTTGGGATAGCAGTGGCTCTTTCAGTCACCAAGAGTTTTCTGGGGTGGAAGAAGTGATCTTGAGGGTTTTACAAAAGGTGATTAAGACCACGCAGCAGGAATTAACAGACAAGCTGGAGTTGGAGCTGCCTCCTTCCACGAGGGAAGGAGAGATAATTACAGCGCAGTAGCTCAGCATTTAAATTTGCTAGAAACACCATCTGAATCTTTAGAGATGACTAAAATTCAATTTCAAATGAAGCACCTTGAGTTAGAGGCAAAATTCAAGGAAATGCGATTAAAAGCAGGAGAGAGAGAGAAAAAGAGAGGAAAGGAAGGGAGTTTGAACTTCAGAAATTGGCACTTACACAGGAGTTCAAAAATACACTTTCTGAAGTAGGGAGAACTCGTGGAAGAGCAGAGAGTTAAACCGGCAAGATTAGCAGCTGAAATGGCTGATGATTGAGTTGGCTCATAAAGCAAAGCTTGGCTTCCAGAATCGATATCAATCCATGTCAGACAGAAATTGAGGAAAAGAGAAATCCTCACGTGGGAAGGATAGACCTCTGTGAAGATCATAAGGATAACTTACCACCAGGTAAAAAGGAAACCCTTGAAGGGGGCAGAAGTTTAAAAACCTCCAGTGTTTTCACTGCAATATCGTGGGCCATGTGAAATCATAGTATTCATGGGTTAGGAGAATCCCTGGAAAACCAGATGTAGGAAAACAGGTCAAGCCAGTGAATTTTGTTGGAATGGTAGCAGAAAGCACAGTGGCGAAACAACAGCAGAAAGCTGCACCAGAATGTACAAACTGGTCGGAGATTGGTTAAGGAGCAAGTGCCAGATCATCTTAAACCATATACCTGCAAAGGTAAAGCTTATTTGCATAGGCCAGGAGCAGCAGGTAAAGAGGTTACAATATTAAGAGACACAGGATCCTCTCAGTCTGTGAGGTTTGGAAGATGAGCACTAAGGACTAATTCCAGAAAAGGTAATAGTAATTGGAAGTCACAGTGAGACAAAAAGTGCTCAATTATGTAAAGTGAGGTTAGAGTGTCCAGTGAAGAGTGGAGAATTTGTGGTAGAAGTACTGAACAATTTCTCAGCTTCAGGAATACAATTTGTCCTTGCTAATGATATAACTAATTCACTGGTCAGAGTGCACCCCACTGTTGTTGAAAAGCCAATGGAAACTCAGGCAACTGAACTATTGCAGGACACATTTTGGAACTTTTCCTGACTGTGTTAACAAGGTCACAAAGTCACCAATTGAAACTGGAGAGATCAGAGTACAGATAAGAAAGTTGAAGTGGAATTAGCAGAGACCCTGTTTGGTCAGATGGTTGAGACAAGCCAGGAGCAGATAAATGACAAAGCAGACGTCTTTAGCTCCGATAAATTAACTGAGTTACAGCAGAAAGAAGAAAACTTAAAGCAATTCTATCAAAAGGCATACACAATAAATGAACCCGAATGTATCCCTCAATGTTATTATCTTAAAAATGCTGTCTTAATGAGGAAATGGAGACCATCACATAATCGGGCATGTGACAATTGGACGGAAGTTTATCAAATTATATTGCCAGTGGGATATAGAAAGAAGGTGTTGCAAATGGCGCATCAGCTACCACTTGAGGGTCATTTAGGAGTGAGGAAAACACAGGCTAAAATAAAAAGACATTTTTACTGGCCTGAACTACACAAGGATGTAGTTGAATATTGCTAGATGTATCATTCATCAGGTAATTGGAAAACCACAGCAGAAATAAAACCCGTACCTTTAATACGTATTCCTGCATTTGAGGACCTTTTTACAAGTGTCTTAATTGGTTACATAGATCCCCTACCTCAAACAAAAAGTGTGAATCAGTATTTGTTCACAATAATGGATGTGTTGGCTAGATTTCCAGAGGCTATTCCATGATGTAATATCACAGCTAAAAGTATTGTAGAGGAATTACTCAAACTTTTCATGATACGGATTACCGACAGAGATCCAATCAGATCTCGGGTAAAACTTCACATCAAAATTATTCAAGCAAGTTATGAACAGCTTGGGAATAAGACAATTCAAATCTATTGTGTACCATCCAGAATTGCAGGGAGTGCTAGAAAGATGGCATCAGACAATTAAAGGCCATGCTGAGGGCTTGTAGTCAAGACTATCCAGATGATTGGGATAAGGGAATTCAGTTTGTGCTTTTTGGGGTCAGAGATTCATTTGGTGCATCAAGCAAATTCAGTCCATTTGAATTGTTTTTGGGCATGAACTGAAAGGACCATTAAAGTTGATTAAGGTAAGTCAAAATTCAGAAACCCCATTTTTGGACTGTCAAATTTTAGGGCATAATTAAATCCAGCTGAGGAGTTGACTAGACAGCATTCAAAAGTATCACAGCATATAATGAATCAGGAAGCAGACAAGAAATCAAAATTTCACTTTATCTCTGGAAGCAAAATTGTATTAGTGTTACTTGCAGTGACAGGTGAACTTTAGTGGACCTTATCAAGTCGAAATGAAATTGAGTAAAGTGAACTAATCTATAGGACTCTAGACAGAGAGAGATCTCTGAGTGTCATGTGAATAGGTTCAAGAGGTATTCTGACAGGGAAGGAAAGAAGAGGAGAATGTGTTATTGATGACAACACAGAGGGAGGAACCAAGTTCAGAGGATTCTGAATTGGACATTCCTCAAATTAAATTGGACAATTAGGAAATTGTCAAAAATTGGGATAAATTATGGAGTTACCTTCCAGAGGAAAATTGAAATGACCTGAAAAAGTTATTACTCTTACATGAGGAGATAAGTGGAAATAAGCTGGGAAGTACTAACCTAATTCTGCATAATGTAGCTATAGGAGATGCTGTTGTAATTAGCAACATCATTATAGGCATAACCCTCTAAAGTTGGCACAGGTTCAAAAGGAGATTGAATGTATACTCCAAGACAACATAATCGAAGTCAGTTACAGTGGCTGGAGCTCACCCATAGTAATGGTGCCAAAACCAGTTGGTACCCAGTGATTATATGTGGACTATCACTAAGTCAATGCAGTTACAAAGACTGATGCATATCTGATTCCACATTTGGGAGACTGTGTTAAGAAGGTGGGACAAGCAACCTATATTTCTAAATTGGACTTGCTCTTGTCAGAAAGACCAAAGGCCATTTTGGCTTTTGTAATGCTTCATGGACAGTATCGGTTTAAAGTTATGCCATTTGGCATGAAAAATGACGAACCACTAAGGTCATTGCTGGATTACCCAACTGTGTCATATAACCCATGACCTGGTGATTTTTAGTCACACTTGGAAGGAACATTTACAACCTTTATCAGACTTGTTCAATCGACTTCAGAAGGCAAGCTTAGTGATAAACTTAGCTAAAAGTGTATTTGCCAAAGCCCAAGTCAGCTTCCTGGGCCAGATTATTGGACATGGAGAAATGGCCCCATGTGATGCAAAAACAAAGGTAGTTGGGGAGTTACCCATACCATCGACAAAAAGACCAGTACTACGATTCCTGGAATTGAATGGATTGTATCAAAAATTTGTACCAAATTTTAACAGTGCGGTTGCTCCACTCACCGAATTGCTAAAGAAACGCAAGAAGTTTCAATGGACATTGGACTTTCGGAAGGCATTGACAGGCTGAAAGCTATGTTAGCCACTGCCCCAGTATTAGCCACACCTAGCAAAAAGACAACGAGAAGATAAAGACCTATCGGGTATTTCTCCAGGAAGTTGAACTGAGGCATGATAACAGCCTGGGCTGTTCCTTAGATGCTGCCTGACCTGCTGTGCTTTTCCAGCACCACACTCTTGAATATGATCAGTGTATATGATTGGACTCTGGGTTTTTTTCAGAGCGGTCGTAAACAACACCGACTTCTAAAAGTCTGGCAGTGAAGGCTTTCAAGTTTTAAATAAAACACTTGTACAATGAAAGGCGTGTGGCCAGTTCTCCCAACTCCGTTTTTCTCTGGTTTGGTTTTTTTTAGCAGTACTGTGGACAAAGAAGGCTGCTGGACCCACAGAAGCAGGTCCGGGCTGGTACTCTCTCTCTAACTTCTATCCTGTAAGAACTTGTGTTTGATTTTACCTTTTATGCCAAGGGGTGTTTATGAGGATTGTTGTAAGTATTTGGAACAGAATCATTAAGTTGGAATAGTCTGTTGGGTTTTTGGATAGGATAAGTTATTTGGTATTTTGTTTTCTGTTGTTTGTTTCATTCAGTAATCTTGTTGATAAATTCTGTTTTGCTTAAAACTAAGTGGTTTGACCAGCTGATTCTCTCCTGGACTACCCACTAGACACCTAGACACTAAAACAACAGCAAAGTTGGGGTCGAGGCTACCTTGAAATGTTCTGAGGAGTCTGATCCATAACAGAAGGCAGGCAGGTATTAATTAGACAGTAACTTCTGGCACACAAGTTGACTTGCGCTGCCCTGAACATGCCAAAAAAAACCAAAATTGGTGTAAATTAATTCTGAGCAGTATGATAAATGTTAACTATAGCCAAAAGAATCTGGCCTTCAGAATTGTCCTTTTACAAGTATGTGTTTTTATTCCTTCAGACTTATTATAGAATGATTTTAAGAATATATATTGCAATTTTATTATTACTGTTGGTCTCTTTCATCTTTATTAATCTGAGTTGTCAAAGAACAATACACACAGTAACAGGCCCCTCAGCCTTTCAAAGTGAAACACCACATTTTACTCTTCCATACTAAAATAGTCTTTATTTACAAGATCCATTTCTTTCTATTCCCTTCCTATTCATGTATTCATCCAGGTGCTTCTTGAATGCTGCTATTGTGTCTGCTTCCACCACCACTGTGGGGCGACACGGTGCCTGAGTGGTTAGCACTGCTGCCTCACAGCACCAGGGACCCGGGTTCAATTCCCGCCTCAGGCAACTGTCTGTGAGGAGATTGCACATTCTCCCCGTGTCTGCGTGGGTTTCCTCCAAGTGCTTCAGTTTCCTTCCATAATCTAAAGATGTGCAGGTCAGGTGAATTGGCCAGTTGTTCAAGGATCCTTGGTTAGGTGCATTACGAGGGATAAATGTGGAATAATAGGGCAGGGGAATGGGTCTGGGTGGGTGTGGACATGTTGGACTGTTTCCACACTGGAGGGATTCTATGAATCTGGCAGTCCATTCCAGGCATTCACCACTGTGTGTGAGAAAAATGGACCTTGCACATTTCTGAAACTCTCCTTTGAACCTGTGACATCTGGTAATTGATCCTTCCATCCTGGGGAAAAGCCTCATACTTTCCATGCTATCCATGCCATTCACAATCTTATAAACGTCTGTTAGATCTCCTGCATTTCAGTGAAAACAAACGCAGTCCATCCAACCTTTCTTCATAGCTAAAATCCCCCATACCAGGCAACATCCTAGTAAACTTTTTCTGTCACCTCTCCAAAGCATCCACATGCTTCTGGTATTGTGATAACCAGAACTGTTCACAATATTCCAAGTGTGGCCTAACTAAAGTTCTGTAAAGTGCAACGTAACTTGTCTATCCTAACACTGAATGCCCCTTCCAATGAGGGCAAACAATTTATCAATTTTTAAAAATATTCTCAGTGATCTGAGTGAAGAAATGTTTACTTGTCTCAGTTCTAAACCATTTATAAGTGACTCCATGGAACCTGTTTCAAGGATCTGTGTTTCACCCCTGTTTGTGTGTACTCTCCTCACTCATGAACTCTTTCCCCTTCCCACTCCTTTAATCCAGCGCTGCTCGATTAGAACTGGTAGAATCAGGACCCATGCCACCGCATTCAGAGAGATGAAAGTGAGGACTGCAGATATCTCGACCGAATTCAGCGAGCCCAGGCTGTTATCATGCCTCAGTATCACGGCAGCAACAGTCACTCAGCGGGATAGTGCCCAGGTGGCTTCAGTGTCGGTGCAAGATGGTCGTTCGGATAAATTGTTGAAGTCCTCTGCCACCTTGAGCGGATTTTAAAGATTGACTTGTCAATATTCTGAAGACTGGGCTAAGTTCGCCCTGGCACCAATATTTAACCCTACGTTACCAACAGATTATTATTAGTGCGGGATCTTGCTGCGTATAAATTGTTTCGTCAACAATTAGCACATTTCATAAAAAAACTTCATTGGCTGCGAAGCGTTATAGGATATCTAGGGCCCTGAAAGGTGCCATAGCAATGCAAGTCTGTCTTTTTTTTAAACTAACCACATCCTCTTTTTTTTCTAGTTGCAATACAGCCTTCACTCAGACCCAGTAGTCCTACAAATCACTGGTGCAGATTCACAAGAAAAACGGTATGAATGACAGGAAAATTGTAATTGAGGTGTGTGCAGTTCAAACTCAGTCCTTTCATTACCTCTTAGGTTTTTTCTCTTGAGGATTCTGGCAAGGGATGGCATTGGCCTAGTGGTTTTATTGCTGGACCGTCAATCCAGAGGCCTAAAAATGCTCTTTTTCCTTTAATTTGTTTTACTGAATGGATTTAAATATTGAAATTTTGACACTGTTTATGTGAGGATCCTGCAGTTTGTTTCTTGAACTTATCATATGTCTCACAGCCTCATGTGGAGAGAGCCATGCTAAGAAGAATTATCATGAGATAGCTTTGGCAAATAGAATTAAGGAGAATCCAAAGGGTTTTTACAAATATATTAAGGACAAAAGGGTAACTAGGGAGAGAATAGGGCCCCTCAAAGATCAGCAAGGCAGCCTTTGTGTGGAGCCGTAGAAAATGGGGCAGATACTAAATGAGTATTTTGCATCAGTATTTACTGTGGAAAAGAACTTGGAAGATGTAGACTGTAGGGAAACAGATGGTGACATCTTGCAGAATGTCCATATTACAGAGGAGGAAGTGCTGGATGTCTTGGAATGCATAAAGGTGGATAAATCCCCAGGACCTGATCAGGTGTACCCTAGAACACTGTGGGAAGCTAGAGAAGTGATTGCTGGGCCTCTTGCTGTAATATTGGTATCATCGATAGTCACAGGTGAGGTGCCGGAAGACTGGAGGTTGGCTAACGTGGTGCCACTGTTTAAGAAGGGTGATCAGGACAAGCCAGGGAACTATAGACCAGTGAGCCTGACGTCGGTGGTGGGCAAGTTGTTGGAGGGAATCCTGAGGGACAGGATGTACATGTATTTGGAAAGGCAAGGACTGATTAGGGATAGTCAACATGGCTTTGTGCGTGGGAAATCATGTCTCACAAACTTGATTGAGTTTTTTGAGGAAGTAACAAAGAGAACTGATGAGGACAGAGCGGTAGATGTGATCTATATGGACTTCAGTGAGGCATTCCACAAGGTTCCCCATGGGAGACTGATTAGCAAGGTTAGATCTAACGGAATACAGGGAGAACTAGCCATTTGGATACAGAACTGGCT
>NC_057740.1:2324007-2333231 GCF_004010195.1 Chiloscyllium plagiosum
AACTTGAAAGGGTTCAGAAAAGATTTACAAGGATGTTGCCAGGGTTGGAGGATTTGAGCTATAGGGAGAGGCTGAACATGCTGGGGACATTTTTCCCTGGAGACTCAGAGGCTGAGGGGTGACCTTGAAGAGGTTTACAAAATTGAGGGGCATGGATAGGATAAATAGACAAAATCTTTTCCCTGGGGTGGGGGAGTCCAGAACTAGAGGGCATAAGTTTAAGGTGAGAGGGGAAAGATATAAAAGAGACCTATGGGGCAACTTTTTTACGCAGAGGGTGGTATGTGTATGGAATGAACTGCCAGAGGAAGTGGTGGAGGCTGGTACAATTGCAACAATGAAGAGGCATTTGTATGGGTATATGAATAGGAAGGGTTTGGAGGGATATGGGCCAGGTGCTGGCAGGAGGGACTAGATTTGGTTGGGATATCCTGCTGCTCAAAGCCCACAAAGAGTGAGCTTCATTCTGTTGTCACTGATTGCAAATTCTGACCTGAGTGTTTGTTCCCTTCCATCAACTCCCTTCGACAGGGAATGGTTCAATGATTTCAATGCTCATTCAGTCAATCTTCTATTTTCCAACCCACTCCCCCATCCCAACTCCTATAACAAACCCACTCTCCCTCCCTCACCCCCACAACAAATTCACTCACCTTCCCCACAGCCCACTCCCACAACAAAGTCATACACCCATCCCAATCCCCACAACAAACCCACTCCCCGCCGTTCCCCCAATCATTCAGCAAACTCACTCCGATTGTACTCTCTCCCAACCCCTACAACAACCCATTCCTACTCGACCCCCACCACAAATACCATCCCCTCCATATTATGACATTCATTGAATCTGCAGTTATGCTGCCCATGTCCTCATTCAAATCATGTTTGATTCACACTGAGCTCACTCGGGGTGAAGGGAGCTTCACATGACCTCCCTTCAAATAGATGTGGCTCCATCCTTGATTTTAAAATCACTCCCAGCCCTTCTCTCTATCCCTGGAACATTCCCGAACTCTATGCTGGCTCACCTTCCATTCTGGTCTTTTGAATAAATCAGTTCACCATTGAAAGTGGTGCCTTCACCAGAGCATATAAAGTAGGGGAGACCTGGGTGGTCATTGCCTTTACCTACCTAAGCCATAATCTCTAAGTGCCTTTCAAAGTCTGTCACTCCTTCCTCCTCTACAATTCTCCTTCAAACTTACATTTTTGAATAAACTTTCATTGTTATACCTGATATCCCTGTTATGTGGTTCAGTGTCAAATTGTACTGAAAACAACAAATACTGGAGAGAGAGCAAGCTAGCATTTTGAGTCTAGATGACTCTTTTTCAGAACTGAAATGAAGTGTGGCAGGGACAGCAGTCATGCTACAGTTTGGGGGAGGGGTTTGGGGGTAGTGGGTGTAGAGCGATGATGGAGAAAAAGATGTTGATAGTTCAGAAAGTGATCAGAATGTGAGAATGGCAGAACAAAGGTGTGTCTCCTGCCAGACTTATGACAATGCTGTCACTTTAAAAGGTTAATTTGTCCTGGGCTTTTTTGAAGAGAGGTTGTAAAGGCAAAGGCGCCAAAGAATCTAGGGAGCTGGAAAGCTAAAACATTTCAACAAGGAGTGGCCAGTTCTCCCAGTTTCAGGGTGTTCTAGATTTTATATTTAGCAATCACAAAATATTTGAGTACGAGAAAGGTTGCAAGTTTCAATAAAGGATTCCTAACTAACTTACTCTAAAATCTCGCTGGATATAATTCTGTCCTGTCTGTAAGGATTATTTGAATTTACATTTTTGCCAAGGGGTGTGTTTATGAGATTTACTACATTCGAACAGTTAATTAGTTAGGTGCAGTATTGGATCAGTTAAGTTTTCCAATAATTCTAAATACTGCTGTCTTTTGTTCGTGTTTCAACTACAGGGTTTAAATTCTGTTTTGCTCAAAGCGAAGTGGTTTGACCAATTGCACACACCGGGAACACCCACTTCACATCTGTCTTTAAAATAAGAAAAAAAATTAAGGTCTAGGCTACGTTCTTAAAATACTTCAAGGGGATCTGGCCTAGTCCCTAACAGACTGGGGGCTCTTGTCGCAATCTTGCTAATGGAGATAAAGCGTTAGTGTTACTTCCATTGAGAGGTAAACCTTTAAAAGCAAGTTTTAGTGCACCATATCAAATCAAAAGAAAATTGAGTGAGGTGAATTACTTGATAAGGACTCCAGACAGAAAGAAATTTCACAGTGTGTGTCTTATGAATATGCTGAAAAGGTATTTTGATAGGGAAGGAAAGCAAAAGGAGAATATATTACAACACAGAGTGAAGAACCAAGTTCAGAGGATTTCTGAATTGGACAGTGAGGAATAGAATTAAGGAGAATCCAAAGGGTTTTCACAAATACATTAAGGACCAAAAGGTAGCTAGGGAGAGAATAGGGCCCCTCAAAGATCAGCAAGGGGGCAGTTGTGTGGTGCCGTAGAAAATGGGGGAGATACTAAATGAGTATTTTGCATCAGTATTTACTGCGGAAAAGGGTATGGAAGGTATAGAAAGTAGTAAAATAGATGGTGACGCCTTGCAAACTGTCCATATTACAGAGGAGGAAGTGCTGGATGTCTTGAAAAGCATTAAGGTGGATAAATCCCCAGGACCTGATCAGGTGTACCCTAGAGCTCTGTGGGAAGCTAGAGAAGTGATTGCTGGGCCCCTTGCTGAGATATTTGTATCATCGATAGTCACAGGTGAGGTGCAAGAAGACTGGAGGTTGGCTAAAGTGGTGCCACTGTTTAAGAAGGGTAGTAAGGAGAAAGCAAGAAACTATAGACCAGTGAGGAGAAAGTGAGGACTGCAGATGCTGGAGATCAGAGCTGAAAATGTGTTGCTGGAAAAGCACGGCAGGTCAGGCAGCGTCCAAGGAGCAGGAGAATCGACGTTTCAGGCATGAGCCCTTCTTCAAGATTCCTGAAGAAGGGCTCATGCCCGAAACGTCGATTCTCCTGCTCCTTGGATGCTGCCTGACCTCCTGCGCTTTTCAAGTAACACATTTTCAGTATAGACCAGTGAGCCTGACATCAGTGGTGGGCATCCTGAGGGACAGGATGTACATGTATTTGGAAAGGCAAGGACTGATTAGGGATAGTCAACATGGCTTTGTGCGTGGGAAATCATGTCTGACAAGCTTGATTGAGTTTTTTGATGAAGCAACAAAGGATTCATGAGGGCAGAGCGGTAGATGTGATCTATATGGACTTCAATAAGGCATTCGACAAGGTTCCCCATGGGAGACTGGTTAGCGAGGTTAGATCTCAAGGAAATAAGGGAGAACTAGCCATTTGGATACAGAACTGGCTCAAAGGTAGAAAACAGAGGGTGGTTGTGGAGGGCTGTTTTTCAGACTAGAGGCCTGTGACCAGTGGAGTGCCACAAGGATCGGTGCTGGGCCCTCTACTTTTTGTCATTTACATAAATGATTTGGATGCGAGCATAAGAGATACAGTTAGTAAGTTTTGCAAATTACACCAAAATTGGAGGTGTAGTGGACAGCGAAGAAGGTTGCCTCAGATTACAACAGGATCTGGACCAGATGGGCCAATGGGCTGAGAAGTGGCAGATGGAGTTTAATTCAGATAAATGCGAGGTGCTGCATTTTGGGAAAGCAAATCTTAGCAGAACTTATACACTTAATGGTAAGGTCCTAGAGAGTGATGCTGAACAAAGAGACCTTGGAGTGCAGGTTCGTAGCTCCTTGAAAGTGGAGTCACAGGCAGATAGGATAGTGCAGAGGGCATTTGGTATGCTTTCTCTTATTGGTCAGAGTATTGAGTACAGGAGTTGGGAGGTCATGTTGCGGCTGTACAGGACATTGGTTAGGCCACAATTGGAATATTGCGTGCAATTCTGGTCTCCTTCCTATCGGAAAGATGTTGTGAAACTTGAAAGGGTTCAGAAAAGATTTATAAGGATGTTGCCAGAGTTGGAGGATTTGAGCTATAAGGAGAGGCTGAACATGCTGGGGCTGTTTTCCCTGGAGAGTCAGAGGCTGAGGGGTAACCTTATAGAGGTTTACAAAATTATGAGGGGCATGGATAGGATAAATTGACAAAATCTTTTCCCTGGGGTGGGGAGTCCAGAACTAGAGGGCATAGGTTTAGGGTAAGAGGGGAAAGATATAAAAGAGACCTAAGGGGCAACCTTTTCACACAGAGGGTGGTATGTGTATGAAATGAGCTGCCAGAGGAAGTGGTGGAGGCTGGTACAGTTGCAACATTTAAGAGGCATTTGGATGGGTATATGAATAGGAAGGGTTTGGAGGGATATGGGCCAGATGCTGGCAGGTGGGACTAGATTGAGTTGGGATATCTGGTCGGCATGGACGGGTTGGACGAAGGGTCTGTTTCCATGCTGTACATCTCTAAGACTCTAAGTTCTCAAAATTGAGATAAGTTATTGAGTTATCTTCCAGAGGAAAATTAAAATGACCTGAAAGGGATATTACTATTGCATGGGGAGATATGTGAGAATGTACTGGGAAATACTAATTTATATATGATGTAGATATAGGAAATGCCATTCCAATTAAGCAACATTCTTATAGATTTAACTCGCTAAAGTTGGCATAGGTTTATCTCCAAGTCATTGCAGTGCAAACTGGGGGAACAACATCTCATCTTCAGACCAGGCACTTTACAGTCTTCTGGACTTAATATTCAGTTGAACAACTTTACATTGTGAACCATTTCTTCCCTTTTAGCTCGTTGCCATGACCTCTTTCCCCTTCCCCCCCCATCCCATTGTCTGTCCTTTCAAGTCTGGCAGGAGACACACCATTGTTCTGCCATTCTCACATTCCAATCACTTTATTTGAACTACCAACATTTTTTTTTCCCAGCCCCTACTGCGCACAATCTCCATCCTCCACCCCAACCAGTAGCAGCATTAATACTGTCCCCTCTGCACTCACTTCAGCTCTGATGAAGAGTCATCGAGAAACAAATTTGTAAGGAGATCTCAGTTATGTGTAAGAATAATTGGGTAGTTATGGTAGGGAATTTGAACTTTCCAAATGTAGCCAGGAACTGCCAGAATGTTAAGGGTTTAGATGGACAGGAATTTGTTAAATGTGTACAAGAAAACTTTCTGATTCAGTATGTGAATGTACCTACGTGAGAACGTGCAAAACTTGACCTACTCTTGGGAAATAAGACAGGGCAGGTGACTGAGTGTCAGTAGGTGAGCACTTTGGGGGCAGCAACCATAATTCTATTAATTTTAAAATAGTAATGGAACTGGATAGACCGGATCCAAAAGTTAAAGTTCTAAATTGGAGAAGGGCTAATTTTGTTGGTATTAGGCAAGAACTTTTAAAAGTTGATTGGAGGCAAATGTTTGCACGTAAAGGGACAGCTGGAAAATGGGAAGCCTTCAGAAATGAGATAACGAGAGTCCAGAGACAGTATATTCCTGTTAAGTAACAGGAAAGACTGGTAGGTGTAGGGAATGCTGGATGACTAAAGAAACGCTGGAAAATGGGAAGCCTTCAGAAATGAGATAACGAGAGTCCAGAGACAGTATATTCCTGTTAAGTGTAACAGGAAAGACTGGTAGGTGTAGGGAATGCTGGATGACTAAAGAAACTGAGGGTTTGGTTAAGAAAAAGAAGAAAGCATATGTCAGGTATAGACAGGATAGATCGAGTGAATCCTTAGAAGAGTATAAAGGCAGTAGGAGTATACTGAAGAGGGAAATCAGGAGGGCAAAACGGGGACATGAGATAGCTTTGGCACAAAGGGTTAAGGAAAATCCAAAGGGAGTTTACAAATACATTAAGGACAAAAGGGTAACTTGGGAGAGAATAGGATCCCTCAAAGATTAGCAGGACAGCCTTTGTGTGGAGCTGCACCAGAAGGGGGAGATAGTTAACGAGTATTTTGCATCAGTGTTTCCTGTGGAAAAGAACGTGGAAGATATAGACTGTAGGGAAATAGATGGTGACATCTTGCAAAATGTCCACATTAAAGAGGAGGATGTGCTGGATGTCTTGAAAGTGAATAAATCTCCAGGAGCTGATCAGGTGTACCCTAGATCTCTGTGGGAAGCTAGGGAAGTGATTGATGGGCCCCTTGCTGAGATACTTGTATCATCGATAGTCACAAGTGAGGTGCCAGAAGACTGGAGGTTGGCTAACGTGGTGCCACTATTTCAGAAAGGTGGTAAGGACAAGCCAGGGAACTATAGATTGGTGAGCCTGATGTCGGTGGTAGGCAAATTGTTGGAGGGAATCCTGAGGGACAGGATGTACATGTAATTGGAAAGACAAGGACTGATTAGGGAGTGTCAACATGGCTTTGTGTGGGAAATCATGTCTCACAAACTTGATTGAGTTTTTTGAAGACGTAACAAAGAGGATTGATGAGGGCAGAGCAGTAGACGTGATCTATATGGACCTCAGTAAGGCGTTTTGAAAAAGTTCCCCATTGGAGATTGGTTAGCAAGGTTAGATCTCATATAATACAGGGAGAACTCACCATTTGGATACAGAATTGGCTCGAAGGTAGAAGACACAGGGTGGTGGTGGAGAGCTGCTTTTCAGACTGGAGGCCTGTGACCAGTGGAGTGCCACAAGGATCGTGCTGGGTGCACTACTTTTCATCATTTATATAAATGATTTGGATGTGAGCATAAGAGGTACATTTAGTAAGTTTGCAGATGACACCAAAATTGGAGGTGTATTGAACAGCGAAGAAGGTTACCTTAGATTACAACAGGATCTTGATCAGATGGGCCAATGGGCTGAGGAGTGGCAGATGGAGTTTAATTTAGATAAATTTGGGAAAACAAATCTTAGCAGGTCTTGTACACTTAATGCGAAGGTTCGAGGGAGTATTGCTGAATAAAGAGACCTTGGGGTGCAGGTTCATAAATCCTTGAAAGTAGAGTCGCAGGTAGATAAAATGGTGAAAAAGGCATTTGTTATGCTTTCCTTTATTGGTCAGAGTATTGAGTACAGGTGTTGGGAGGTCATGTTGCATGGGCTGAGAAGTGGCAGATGGAGTTTAATTCAGATAAATGTGAGGCGCTGCATTTTGGGAAAGCAAATCTTAGCAGGACTTATACACTTAATGGTAAGGTCTTAGGGAGTGTTGCTGAACAAAGAGACCGTGGGAGTGCAGGTTCATAGTTCCTTGAAAGTGGAGTCATAGGTAGATAGGATGGTGAAGAAGGCGTTTGGTATGCTTTCCTTTATTGGTCAGAGTATTGAGTACAGGAGTTGGGAGGTCATGTTGTGGCTGTACAGGTCATTGGTTGGGCCTCTGTTGGAATATTGCATGCAATTCTGGTCTCCTTCCTATCAGAAAGATGTTGTGAAACTTGAAAGGGTTCAGAAAAGATTTACAAGGATGTTGCCAGGGTTGGAGGATTTCAGTTATGGGGAGAGGCTGAACAGGCTAGGGCTGTTTTCCCTGGAGCGTTGGACGCTGAGGGTGACCTTATCAAGGTTTACAAAATTATGAGGGGCATGGATAGGATATATAGACAAAGTCTTTTCCCTGGGGTGGGGGAGTCCAGAACTCAAGGCCATAGGTTTAGGGTGAGAGAGGGAAGATATACAGGAGACTGAAGGGGCAACTTTTTCACGTAGAGACTGTACGTGTATGGAATAAGCTGTCAGAGGAAGTGATGGAGCTTAGTACAATTTAAAAGGCACCTGGATGTGTATATGAATAGGAAGGGTTTGGAGGGATATGGGCCAGGTGCTGGCAAGTGGGACTAGGTTGGGTTGGGATATCTGGTCGGCATGGACGGGTTGGACCAAAGGGTCTGTTTCCATGCTGTACATCTCTATGACTTGAAACATTAGCTTGCTCTCTCTCCATGGATGCTGTCTGAACTGCTGTGATATCCAGCATTTGTCTTTTTCAGTACAGATTCCAGGATCTGCAGTGATTTGCTTCTACTCAGTGTTATGCACTGGGATCATCTTGAGGTGTTTTACAATCTTAAATGTTGTTTAAAAAGCTATTTTATATTTTATACATTCTAGAGTACTGTCTCTATTGTACGGTGGGAGTCAGAGAAGCCAGCAATGTCTAACAGAGAGATTGTGCTTATGACCAGATAATCCATTTTTTTTAGTCAGAGCAAACTCTCTGGTTCTCCTTTGGATGTTTTACACTCACGAGAGATGGGAGACCATTCACCCAAAAGACAGCACCTCCAACAGTGCAGCTCTCTCGGTGTTGCACTGAAGTTTTTCTTTGAATTATTACCTTCATTAACACTACAGAAGAGAGCAGCTTAAATCTGGACATTTCCTGACTACTTGGATACTCCTCACTAAAAAGTATTTGATTTGTGTGATTTGCACTCCAGGATGTAGTTGTTCGATGGAGTCGAACCAGTGACCCTACAAGCCACAGAGGTGGTGAGTACCAAGGTGGGCTGGTTAAAAGAACCACCTCCATTCTCTGAGGTCCAGGCGCAGTTCTAGTTTGATGGGGGAAGGGCTGTAGCTGTCATATACATGGACTTCAGTAAGGCTTTTGATAAGGTTCCCTATGGTAGGCTGATGGAGAAAGTGAAGTTGCATAGGTTCCCGGGTGTACTAACAGATGAGTAAAGAATTGGCTGGGCAGCAGGAGACAGAGTAATCATGGAAGGGAGTTTCACCAAATAGAGAACTGTGACCAATGGTGTTCCACAGGGATTTGTGTTGGGACCACTGTTGTTTGTGATATACATAAATGATCTGGAGGAAGATA
The DNA here is from genome assembly GCF_004010195.1 of Chiloscyllium plagiosum. Classification (NCBI taxonomy): domain Eukaryota; kingdom Metazoa; phylum Chordata; class Chondrichthyes; order Orectolobiformes; family Hemiscylliidae; genus Chiloscyllium; species Chiloscyllium plagiosum. Next base: position 2,332,760 of record NC_057740.1, read on the forward strand.
TAGGTGGTCTGATTAGCAAGTTTGCAGATGACAGTGAGATTGGTGGAGTAGCAGATAGTGAAGGAAACTGTCAGAGAATGTAGCAGAATATAGATAGATTGGAGAAATGGCAGATGGAGTTCAAGCTGGGCAAATGCAAGGTAATGCATTTTGTAAGATCCAATTCAAGAGCGAACTATACGGTAAGTGGAAAAGCCCTGGGGAAAACTGATGTACAGAGAGATCTGGGTGTTCGGGTCCATTGTTCCCTGAAAATGGCAACACAGATGAATAGAGTGGTCAAGAAGGCATATGGCATGCTTTCCTTTATTGGATGGGATACTGAGTACAAGAGTTGGCAGGTCATGTTACAGTTGTATAGGACATTGGTTTGGCCACATTTAGAATACTGTGTACTTTACCAAAAGGATGTGGATACTTTGGAGAGGGTGCAGAGGAGATTCACCAGGAATCTCTGCCTGGTATGGAGGGT
>NC_057740.1:2333731-2346899 GCF_004010195.1 Chiloscyllium plagiosum
TCTCAGCCTCTCGAATAATTCTCAATTCATCCAAGTCCAGCTCCAGTTCCCTAACGCAGTCTGTGAGGAGCTGGAGCTGGCTGCACTTCCTGCAGGTTATTCTGTCTTTGATTTTTTTTCTCAAGAGGAGCCGTAAAGGCAGAGGTTTTAATATGTCTGGAAACTTCTACTTGAAAAGGCTTTTAAGTTTTTTTTAAACACTTGTAGTGAAAGGGGAGTGGCCAGTTCTCCCAGCTCAGGTTTTAGGTTACTGGTCAAGCTTTTAGCTGGGGACCCAAAGAATCAGCTGCATGCTGATCCTCTCTCTCGCTGACATCTCTCCTGTGGGAACCTGTGTTTTTAATTTTACCTTTCTTTTTGCCAAGGGGGTGTTTATGGGGATGTTGCAAGTATTTGGAACAGCATCATTAACTTGCCATAGTGTTGATTGGGTTTTCAGATAAGTTAAGATATTCTAAATTTGGTTCTGTTTTGTTTGTGTTTCATTCAGCAGTGTGTGAATGAATTATCTTTTGTTTACAACGAAGTGGTTGGGCTATCTGAATCACTCCTGGAATGTCCACTTTACATCTGCTTAAAACAACTAGAAAAGTTAGGGTCTGGGATACCTTGAAATGCTTTGAGGGGGTCTGGTCTGGTCCACAATACTCATTATCATTGATGTAAACTCATTAACATCCTGTTCAAATCTCTTAAAAATAATTATAGAATCTGCAGACATTTAAGGAAATAATGCATTTTCCTTATTATACTGCTTCTGGGTCAAGGGATCTCCTTGGGGGGGGGAAAAAGAAGCCTCTGCCTCTGAAAAGTTTTCTTTACAGCTGTGTTCAAAATGTAGAAAGCTTATGACATCATAAAAATATTAAGTGCCTTACTTATGTGTGTAACACCAATGATAAATCATATTTTACAGGTCAGGCTTATTATGATCAAATTTGGTGAGGGGAGAAAATTATTTATTTCTCACCCTTGAGGTTGGAAGTGTTACCCAGTTGAGCAAAAAGTGATCAGTGAGAGAAAATTCCACTTTTCCCCAATTCAGTGTGCGTTTAACCATGCATTAAGGCTAAGAAGATGATGTCAGTAAGACTTTCCTGACTTCGGCACAATTACAGAAGTTAGTTCACTGAAACTCAGTCAAGACAAGTATAAAATCTTCCTGAAAGGTGAACAGCTGTACCTAATTCTGCAGCACAGACACACGCACACAAAATACTCTCATACAAACATTCACAAACACTTTCACACTCTCTCACACGTTCACTCTCACGCACACGCTCACATACATACACATTCACATATACATGTGCACACACACATTCTCTCACACATACTCACATACAAGCTCTCACATTCCCACATATGTGTACACGCATGCACGCACACATGAACAGGCATGCAACTAGAATGAAATGTGTTGGGAAGTAAAATTGCATAATCAACAATAGTTTTTTAATAAAGATTTATATGTTGAATTGATGGTTCAACTGATGGTAAGCAATAGTTATACATTAGATTTACATGTTCATAAAAGGCAATAATTTGCAGCTCATTTTCTGTTAATTAATCACTTCTTGTACATTCAGGCACCACCTCCAAAGATTGTGTTGCTGGAAAAGCACAGGTCAGGCAGCATCTAAGGAGCAGGAGGATCCATATTTCGGGCATAAGCCCTTCATCACTGATCCCGAAACATCAATTTTCCTGCTCCTCGAATGCTGCCTGACCTGCTGTGCTTTTCCAGCACCACACTCCAGCATCTGCAGTCCTCACTTTTTTCTACCACTTCCAAAGAGCAAGAGAGAGCAAGAACGCGAGATCTTATTCTTAATGTTCTGCAAGTTCCTGGATGTTACTCAATGTCTCTGTATGTCTCTTTTTGAAACAACATTCCCAGCTCATATCAATGCTGTGAAAGGGTTTCAATCAGCCCTTTTCTTACTGGGTTTAGGGTTTCTATTTTGCTTTTGACAATACCTGGTCTAAGGTCCAAGTCTCAGCTACACATTCCAGATAACAGAATTGTCTCAGGGGTGCTTAACAGTCCCAAAATTAGACACTCCTTTGTATATTGCTGTGGGGTTGGCTACTTTCAGGTAAGTTGATTTTGGCAACTCAGAGTGCCCATTTCATTTCAAATATTTTTCTCTCAACTACAGAGCTCGAGGCTTTAAAGTTAGTCAATGAGATTTTAAGGATTAATAGATTTTTAGTTTACAACATCAGGAGAAGCTTCATTATAAACATGCAGCACATTTGACAATCGGATAAAAGCTGATCCATGCAGGCTTTAAAAGATCATGGTCATCCTTTGTTTTTTAAACTATTGATTGGGCTGTCCTAAATGAGCTTGATCCAGATGACAACAAATCAGTCTGAATGGCAGCAACTTCATATTCCATTGAAACAACCTTTGGTTCTTTCAAACAGATACAAAGGACAAGATCATAGAGTTGCACAGCATAGAAGCAGACCCTTTTGTCCAACTCATCCATGCCAACCAGATATCCTAAACTAATCTTAGTCCCATTTGCCAGCATTTGGCCCATATCCCCTCTTAATCCCTTCCTATTACTGTCCCCATCCAGATGTTTTTTAAACATTGCAATTGTATCAGCCTCCACCACTTCTTCTAGCAGCTCATTCCATACACATACCACCCTTTGCATGAAAACATTGCCCCTTAGGACCCTTCAAAATTTTTGTCCCCTCACTCTAAACCTATGCCCTCTAGTTTTGGACTTCCCCACCCCAGGGAAAAGACCTTGTCTATTTACCCTATCCATGCCCCTCATGATGTTACAAACTCTAAAAGGTCACCCCTCAGCCTCTGACATTCCAGGGAAAACAGCACCAGCCTATTCAGCCTTTCCCTGTAGCTCAAACCCTCCAACCTGGCAACATCCTTGTAAATCTTTTCTGAACCCTTTCAAGTTTCACAACTTCACATGTCTCTGCCAACTACATCTGCGGGAAGTGCACCCAACTCCAGCTCCTCAAAAACTGAGTTAGGAAACTGGAGCTGGAGTTGGATGAACTATGGATCATCTGAGAGGCTGAGGGGGAAATTGAGAGGATGTACAGGGAGGTGGTCACTCCCCAGGCACAGGATAAGGACAGCTGGGTTACTGTCAGGGGGAGGAAAGGGAACCGACGGTCAAAGCAGGGATCCCCTGTGGCCGTTCCCCTCAGCAATAAGTATACCGTTTTGGATACTGCTGGTGGGGATGGCCTACCAAGAAAAAGCCATAGTTGTCAGGTCTCTGGCACTGAGCCTGACTCTGTGGCTCAGAAAGGAAGGGGGGAAAATAGAAAAGCGCTAGTGGTAGGGGACTCAATAGTCAGGAGATTTTGTGGTCAGGAACGGACTCCCAGAAGGTGTTGCCTCCCCGGTGCCAGGGTCCAGGATGTCGACGATCAGGTTTACAGGATTCTAAAGGGGGAGAGGGTGAGCAGCCAGAAATCATGGTACATATTGGCATTAATGATATAGCCAGGAAAGGGATTGAGCATCTGAAAAGTGACTACAGAGAGTTAGGTTGGAAGCTGAAGAGCAGGATAAGTAGAGTAGTGATCTCAGGTTTGCTACTGGTGCCATGAGATAGTGAAATGAGGAACAGTCAGCGAATGCAGCTTAACACATGGCTGCGAGGCTGGTGCAGGAGGGAGGGCTTCAGATCATTGGGATACCTTCTGGAGAAGGTGGGACCTGTACATGAAGGATGGGTTGCATCTGAACTGGAGGGGCACAAATGTCCTGGGTGGGAGATTGCTTGTGTGATTCAGGAGGGTTTAAACTAGTTTGGCAGGGAGGTGAGAATCAGACCCACATGTCTGAGAGGGGGGTCAGTTGCAGATGGGGCAGTTACAGGATGTATTGAATCTATCAGGAAGGTTTCTCACGCAATGAAACAAAGGGATCGGTTAAAGTGTGTCTGCTTTAATGCAAGAAGTATCCGAAATAAGAGTGACGAACTTAGAGCATGGATCAGTACTTGGGGCTACGATGTTGTGGCCATAACAGAGACGTGCGTTTCACAGGGACAGAAATGGTTGCTTGATGTTCCAGGGTTTAGAACGTTTAAAAAGAACAGGGATGATGGAAAAAGAGGAGGGGGTGTAGCATTGCTAATCAGAGTGCATCACAGCTACAGAAACAAAAGCTGTTGAGGAAGGTTTGTCTATCGAGTCAGTATGATTACTTAGATTTAGATTTAGATTACTTACAGTGTGGAAACAGGCCCTTCGGCCCAACAAGTCCACACCGCCCCGCCGAAGCGCAACCCACCCATACCCCTACATTTACCCCTTACCTAACACTACGGGCAATTTAGCATGGCCAATTCACCTGACCTGCACATTTTTGGACTGTGGGAGGAAACCGGAGCACCCGGAGGAAACCCACGCAGACACGGGGAGAACGTGCAAACTCCACACAGTCAGTCGCCTGAGGCGGGAATTGAACCCGGGTCTCTGGCGCTGTGAGGCAGCAGTGCTAACCACTGTGCCACCGTGCCGCCCACTATGAGTTGAAGTTAGGAACAGCAAGGGAACAGCCACACCGCATTGGGGGTTTTCTACAGACCCCCTAATAACAGTAGAGAGATTGAAGATTTCATAGGCGGCAGATTCTGGTTAAATGCAGAAGTAGCAGGGTTGTTGTTTTGGTGATTTCAACTTTCCCAATATCGACTGGAATCTCCCAAGTGCAGATGGTTTGGATGGAGCGGTTTTTGTCAGGTGTGTTCAGGAGCGTTTCCTTATTCAGTATGTAGACAGACAGACAAGGGGAGAGGCCATTTTGGATTTGGTGCTTGGCAACAAGCCAGGACAGGTGTCAGATATTGTGGTGGGAGAACACTTTGGTGAAAGTGATCACAACTGTCTTATATTTAGCATAGCCTTGGAGAGTGAAAGGTGCAGTTACCAAGGGAAGGTATTTATTGGGGAAAAGGAAATTATGAAGCTATCAGACAGGAGTTGGGAAGTACAGACTGGGAGCAATTATTCCACAGAAAGGGCACAGCAGACATGTGGAGACTATTTAAGGAGCAGTTGTGAGTGATGCACGAATTTGTTCCTCTGAGACCGGTAAAAAGGGGTAAGATTAAGGAACCTTGGATGATGAGAACAGAGGAACTTCTCGTCAAAAGGAAGAAGGCAGCTTACGTAAGGTGAAGGAAGCAAGGATCCAGCACAGCTTTAGAGGATTACAGGCTCACTAGAAAGGAGTTCAGAAATGGACTGAGGAGAGCCAGGAGGGGGCACAAAAAAGGCTTGGCAAGAAGGATTAGGGAGAACCCAAAGGCATTTTACTTGTATGTGAGGAATTAGAGAATGATCAGGGAGAAGATAGGGCCGATCAGGGATAGCGGAGGGAACTTGTGCGTGGAATCTGAGCAGATAGGGAAAGACCTAAATGAGTTTTTTGCTTCGGTTTTCACCAAGGAAAGGGAACTTGCTGTGAATGAGAACTTTGAGGAGCTGGGATACAGGCTTGACCAGAGCAAGGTTGATGAAGTTGATGTGCTGGAAAGTTTGGCAAACATTAAGATTGATAAGTCCCCAGGGCCAGACCAGATTTATCCTCGGCTGCCTCGGGAAGAGAGAAAGGAGGTTGCTAAGCTGCTGGCGAGAATTGTTGCCTTCTCACTCTCTGCGGGAGTCGTACTGGAGGATTCAAAGGAGACAAATGTTGTTCCTATTTTCAAGAATGGTATTAGGGAAATCCCTGGCAATTACATACCAGTCAGTCTTTCGTCTGTGGTCAGCAAAGTTTTGGAAAGAATTCTGAGGGATAGGATTTATGACTATATGGCAAAACACAGTGTGATTAAAGGCAGTCAGCATGGTTTTGCGAGGGACAGGTTATGCCTCACAAATCTTATTGAGTTCTTTGAGGAGGTGACAAGACAGGTCCACAAAGGTCGAGCAGTGGATGTGGTGTATGTGGATTTCAGCAAGGCATTTGATAAGTTTCCCATTCATAAAGTCAGGAAGTATGGGATCAAGGGAGATTTAGCTATCTGGATTCAGAATTGGTTGGCTGACAGAAGGCAGAGAGTGGTTGTAGATATGGAAAGTATTCTGCCTGGAGGTCAGTGTTGAGTGGGGTCCCACAGGGCTCTGTTCTTGGGCCTTTGCTCTTTGTACTTTTTATAAATGACTTGGATGAGGAAGTTGAGGGGTAGGTTGGTAAATTTGTAGATGACACAAAGGTTGGAGGTGTCGTCGATAGTATAGAGGGCTACTGCAGGCTGCAGCACAACATAGACAGGATGCAGAGCTGGGCTGAGAACAGGCAGATGGAGGTCAACCTGGATAAATGCAGAGTGAGGCATTTTGGAAGGTCAAACTCAAATGCTGAATATAGGATTAAAGACAGGATTCTTGGCAGTGTGGAGGAACAGAGGAATCTGGTTGTGAAAGTACATAGATCCCTCAAAGTTGCCACCAAGTGGATAGGGTTGTTAAGAAAGCAGATGGTGTTTTGGCTTTCATTAACAGGGGGGTTGAGTTTAAGAGCTGCAAGGTTTTGCTACAGCTCTACAAGTTCCTGGTGAAACCACACTTGGAATATTGTGTCCAGTTCTGGTCACCCTACGGTAGGAAAGATAGAGAGGCTCTGGAGAGGGTGCAAAGAAGGTTTACCAGGATGCTGCCTGGACTGGAGGGCTTGCCTTGTGAAGAAATGTTGAATAAGCTCGAACTTTTCTCTCTGGAGAGAAGGAAGAGAGGAGACCTGATCGAGGTATACAAGATAATGAGAGGAATAGATAGAGTCAATAGCCAGAGACTTTTCCCCAGGGCAGGATTGACTGGTATGAGGAGTCATAGTTTGAAGATATTAGGAGGAAGGTATAAAGGAGACGTCAGAGGTAGGCTCTTTATGCAGAGAGTTGTGAATGCATGGAATGCGTAGCCAGCGGTGGTGGTGGAAGCAGAGTCATTGGGGACATTTAAGTGACTGCTGGTCATGCACATAGATAGCAGTGAGTTGAGGAGTGCGTAGGTTAAATTACTATATTTTACATTAGGTTTAAACTTGACACAACATGGAGGGTCAAAGGGCCTGTTCTGTGCTGTACTTTTCTATGTTCTATGTTCTAACATCCTTCCGATAAGAGGGAGACCAGCATTGCACACAGTATTCCAAAAGTGGCCTAACCAATGTCCTGTACAGCTGCAACATGACCTCCCATTTCCCATACTCTATGCTCTGACCAGTAAAGGAAAGCATACCAAGCGCCTTAAAGATCTCTGTTCAGCAACACTCCCCAAGACCTTATCATCAGACCTTACCATTAGGTGTTCTTAACTTCCAAGTCTTTGAAAAAGATTTCAGCCAGCCAAAAACCTGAATCATCCTTCGTAACAAATTAATTCACTTCATCAAGAGGAATCTTGTGCTTTATTTCCACCAGTAGCAACCCAGTGACAAAGATCACGTGGTATTTATGTCACATTTTACCACACACCATTTACAGAGGATCTCACCCCTCACTGCATCTCCATAATTAGACCAGTATCCCTTGTGGCCATACCATCTTCAATGGTTCGCAGTTTACCTGCAGGAAGCTGGCCTCTGGCCTGCTCCTCATTGGTGACTGGATAGAGGAAAGGTTAGCATTGAAGGTCTATGACAGGGACCTGGTGTTGGCACCGAGAAGGATTGTCCTATTCACATAGGACAGACATAGGAGGCTGTGTCAGCCCACTTTCCGTCTGAGCAGAGTTCACCACCCAGACCAGTGCCCTGTCCAGGACTTGGAGGACTTGGCAGCAGTGCCAAAAAGAAGTTAGTGATCTTCTTCATGCTGCCAAGGTACGTGCCACACTCTGCCACCTCACACTCACTCTGTCCCAGCCCTGTTACCCACCTCCCACCAAGGCTTCAGCTCTGAAACCCCCTCTGGTGCATGTAATATCTACCCTCACTCTTTCCCTTTACCCCAAATTCTCCCACAGCAGTAACCATGCATCCCCTCCACACTCCCTCCCTCAGAGTACCTCAATACCGTTCTCTCACACGCACCAGCATGGACCAACCCATTTGCCCATTGACATCCCTGGAGAGGGAAGAGCGAAAGAAAAACCATTGGGGTGGGGTGATTCTAGCGTGAGACTCCTTACTCCTCTCATGAGGAGGTGATACGTGCCTTGGATGGAAAGCATTGGGATCAACCCGGAGGTGTGTACAGGCAGCCATGTCCCAACAACTGAGTAGGTACCGTTTGTGAGTTAGCGAGAGGCTGGCACTCAGGATGGTCAGGGCCTAGTCTCTGACCAGTAGCCATGTTCCCTTTCCATGTCAAATAGCTGTCTTAACCTCCTTAGCTGAGAGGCAGCCAACCCCCCAACCCCGCCCGCAAGGAGTCAAGAATGTGGTACTGGAAAAGCACAGCAGATCAGGCAGCATCCGAGGAGCAGGAAAATCGACTTTTCGGGCAAAAGCCCTTGAGAGGAGTGGGGGTGACTAGTGGATTTCAGGGACACTATGGTTGTCCTCACTGGGAAGCTGGAGCATAACAACCACTCCAGTGTCCGTCCATCCATCCACCTGTTTGCCTCCCATCAGCAACTGCCATGGATAGACAGCACACATGCACGCTCGCTCGCTCACCCACACTCTGAGGCTAGGTCGAGAGTGCCTGAGGAGGTTTGCTCACATTCCAGAAGTGCCAGCCTCACAGGGAGACAGCACAGTCCTGGAAGTACCTCAGCTGGTAGGAGAGCTACATACAGGCCAAGATGTAGCATCTACTGCAGGAGTGCCAGGCCCCCCTCCTCCTTCCTGATCCGTTCCCATCACCCTCCAAAACTTGGAAGTTCAGATACCTCAGACAAGAAGACTCTCACTATGTCTGGCCCATGCAGGAGCACCCCACCAAATGGTAAGGACCACCATTTCAGAGCAGGCTTTTCAGTGAAGCTCAGTGAGATCAGGAGGAGGGGAAAGGTTTTAAGCAGGCTAACACTTTGAGTTGTGATAAAGGTTTGTTTGTCACTGTTCATGTAGTTGGCCTCTCTCTGTGTAGAGTGTAAATGCTTCATTGTGCCTTGCAGTATCTCTCTTCAGTCTGTCAGGGTATAAATGAACTCCAGTGGCATCATGTGGAGCAGGCACATGACATTGATTCCCTCTATCACCCCAGGAGCTCGCCCTTCAACATTGCTCATTGTCCACTGCCTGGTAGCTCTCCAGCATTACAGAGTCAGACAGGGTCAATGCCGCATTATGTCCAGGGGCTAATTAGCCTGAAGCTTCTATCATCAACATTGTGGATTTTTTTTCCATTTATTCACAGGTTGAGGGGGGTCACTGGCTAGGCAAACATTTTGTGCCCATGCTGAATTACCCAGAGGGCAATTATAAGTCAACCATTTGCTGTGGGTTTGGAGTCACATGTCGGCCAGACCAAGTAAGGATGGCAGATTTCCTTCCCTGAGTGAGCCGGATTTTCCAGTGATCCACCAGTATCAGGGTCATCAGTAGGTTCTTAACTCCAAATATTTTTTATTTAATTGGTGAATGTTCCTCCTTCTTCCGTTGGAAGTGAGTGAGAGGTGGGGCAGTGAGTTCTCTCTGACTGATAGTGTTGTTTTCCCTTTAGTTTAGGTTTTCTTGCAATTTGTCTTCGTGAGGGCAAAACATAAAGATTCTTTTTTCACCAGTACTCTGGATTCTCACTACTAAAGGACTGTTCACTCAAAATTGTCAGATAACAACAAAGATAACTTGACTTCCTCTTCCATGGCTGCTGAAGGCAAGACATTTCTCGCTCTGTGCCACACACTACACTGGACAAGTAACCCAGAGGCACAGGAAAATGCTCTGGGAACAAGGTATGAATCCTCGATGTAAAATTTGAGTTCAACAGGACCTCTAAGTTGCTGAACTTGTCCTGCCCAGAAAATCTGAGGATGAATCAGAGATAGCAAAGGTGGAAACTGCTCTGTTTCAGACTGGGTTTCTATTGTGGGGATGAAGTCAGTGGGCTTCACTTATTATTCCAGTGTGTGAACTCGTGTTAAAAAAAAATACACTAGGGAAATCTAGGTTGTTGCAGAATCTGAAACGTCAGTGAGGGATTTCAAAGGGACTACTGGCCCCAAGAAGATGACGTGGAATTTCTGCAAGGTAGATTGAAGCACCACCTCTGGTAAGACAGTGCAATTACAGTGTGATGTGTTTACATAGGCATTTGCCATAATGTGGATCAAGAAATTCCTTATGATTAACAATTGACTAGATGTGACATCAAGAAGCAAGATTGTGTAGGCAAGGAGTCATATATAGACATAATATTTTTTTAATAATCTTTAGGTATGTAAAATGTCAGGAAAACATTTAAGAAACTCATTTTCCACCAACCTAGAAGCATATCCTTAGAATTTAGCTTTTTAAATGATTAAACTATGGCCTTTCTCAAACAGGAAATGTCAGCATTAAAATGTAACTTGGTTCCACCAATAGAGCAAAAGGGTAAAACTCCTTTCTCAAATCGCTCAAAAACAATAATAAAATCAGAAGTCAAGAATATGGGAAACTCAAGTCACACATAGTGATGCACTCATCACAGCCATTCACCGTCAAAGCTGGGTAAAGGGCTTCAGTGAAGATTTGCTGCTGGAAAGAGTACAACAGGAATAGCTTCTTGTCAGACACTCTGTAAAATGAAATGATTCCAGCTTCGAATTCCACCAGCACTCCAATTCTGGCTGGGTTTCCAGTAGACAGTTTTATTTTGTTCCCATTATGCAGTGCAGTGCAGGAGCCCAGCAGGGAGCACACACTCCATGACTTATTATTCATTCCCAGTGAACACTCAGACCCTGGGCCCTTCCGTCTCAGACTCCTGTAACACACGCCAACCCTCCAACATGCCCCGGGAACCTCCACCTCCCAGTAAGAGAGGCCACGGTTCACACCATCAGCACACATGACCTGCGGGAAACAGTCGAATCGTCCTGGGCCCTCAGCACATTTTGGTTTCTGTCGAGTGAGTGTCACATTCCTCTTACTGTTGGACACAACCAGCTGAGGGTGGGCCGTGAGTCGATCCAGAAGCGGCGTCTGGCCGTCTGTGAATAAAAGCAGAGAATTCTCAGCCCTGGCTGTGGGGAGCTGCTGAAGGGCACGAGCTCAGAGGCACTGTTGGGGCTCAGAGTGTAAGTTGGTGAGGGAAGGGCAGTGTATTCCAAACCCTAACCCTGCAGTGTGTCACTGATTTGTTCTTTGTCAGTGTGCGTGCTGACATGCGATACCACACCTCGTGTGGAGTTTGCACATTCTCCCCGTGTCTGCGTGGGTTTCCTCCGGGTGCTCCGGTTTCCTCCCACAGTCCAAAAAGATGTGCAGGTCAGGTGAACTGGCCATGCTAAATTGCCCGTAGTGTTAGGTAAGGGGTAAATGTAGGGGTATGGGTGGGTTGCGGGTCGGTGTGGACTTGTTGGGCCGAAGGGCCTGTTTCCACACAGTAATGTAATCTAATCTAATCTAAAACCTGTTTGTGCCATGCATGTTTCCATGAAAATGAAAGATAAGACAAGCAAGATTCAGGAACCTTGGATGACAAGAGAAATTGAGAGCTTCGACGAAAAAGAGAAAAGGTGTAAGGTTTAAGAAAACTGAAGACAGACAAGGCCCTCAAATATAAAGGAAGTAGGAAAGAACTCGAACAAGGAATTAGGAACGCTGTAAAGGGCCATGAATTGTCTTTGGCAAACAGAATTAAGAAAAATCCCAAGGTGTTTTATACAGGTGTAAGGAGCAGGAGGGTAGGTCCACTCAAGGATAAAGGAAGGAATTTATGCTGGAGACAGCAACAGTGGGTTAGGTCCTTAATAAAGACTTTGCATTGGTATTCACAAAAGAGAAGGACATGGTGAATGGTGAGTCTCAGGAGGGGTATATTAATATTCTAGGGCATATGAATATATTAAAGAAAAAGAGGTGTTGATTGTTTTAATAAGAATTAAAGCAGTCAAGTCCCCAGGGCCTGATGGGATCTATCCCAAAATGCTGAGGGAGGCTGGTGAGGAAATTGTTGAGGCTTTGTACAAAATCTTTGTGTCCTCTTGTCACGGGAGAGGTCCCAGAGAACTGGAGAATAGCCAATGTTGTTTCTTTGTTTAAGAAGGGATAACCTGGAAAATTACAGGCCGGTGAGCCTTATGTCTGTGGTAGAGAAATTATTGGAGAAGGTTCTTAGAGATAGGATTTACTCACATTTGGTAAAATACGGTCATATAGCCTTCATCCATCAGGGCAAAGAGCATAAAAATTGGCAAGTCATGTTGCAGCTTTATAGAGCTTTAGTTAGGCCGCATTTGTTCTGGTGCCATACTACCAGAAGGATGTGGAGGCTTCGGAGAGGGTACAGAAATAGTTTATCAACATGTTGCCTAGTATAGAGGTTATTAGCTTTAAAGAGAACTTGGAGAAATTTGGTTTGTTTTCACTTGAACGTCAGGTAATGAAGGGTGACCTGGATAGAAGTTCACAAAATTGTGTGAGGAATGGATGGTTGGAGTCTTTTTTTCCAGGGTAGAAATGTCAGTTAATAGGGGGCATAGGTTTAAGGTAAAGGGGAGAAAGTTTAAAGAAGGTGTGAGAAACATTATTTTTACACAGAGAGTGATAAGTGCTTGGAATGCACTGTCAGAGGAGGTTGTAGAATAGCAACGTTAAAGAGGCATCTTAATAGATATATGAATAGGCAGGGAATAGATGAATATGAACAGCATAGAGCTGAAAGGTTTTTAGTTTACAAAGATGTCAAGCATTGCTACAGTCTTGGTGGGCCAAAGACCCTAGTGTTGTTCTTTGTACTAAAGGAAGATTTTGGGTGAACATTTTGGTGATGGTGACCACAATTCTGTGACTTTCACCTTGGTTATGGAGAGAGATAGGTGCGTGCAACAGGGTAGGTTTTACAATTGGGGGAAGGGTAATCACGATGCTGTAAGACAGGATCTGAGGAGCATAAGTTGGGAGCATAGGCTGTCAGGGAAGAATGTCGTGGAAATGTGGAACTTTTTCAAGGAACAGATACGACGTGGCCTTGATATGTATGTACCTGTCAAGCAGTAAAGAAATAGTCGTGTGAGGGAACCTTGGTTGACAAGGGAGGTTGAATGTCTTGTAAAAAGGAAGAAGGAG
>NC_057740.1:2348852-2361264 GCF_004010195.1 Chiloscyllium plagiosum
TCAGGGGTGGGTTCTTTACCCAGAGAGTGGTGGGGGCATGGAATGTGCTGCCTGTGGGAGTGGTAGAGTCAGAATCTTTGGTAACCTTTAAGCGGCAATTGGATAGGTACATGGATGGGTGCTTAAGCTAGGACAAATGTTCGGCACAACATCGTGGGCCGAAGGGCCTGTTCTGTGCTGTATTGTTCCATGTTCTATGTTCTAAGATGGTTGTGGTAATTGGAACTCAGCAATTTCAACACCCAAGAATTCCTCAGGATAGATATTTTCTAAACAACCTGTTCAGAAATGTTATTACATACCTCTGGAGCAGGTGGGACTTGAACCCAGGGCTCCTGGCTCAGAGGCAGGGACATTATTTCTGCACCACAAAACTTCAGACCCTCAGGGATTTTATTTATTTTTAACCAGAAAAATACTCATACTGCCAATTGAATATATTTACAAGCAAAGCCTCTAAGGGCACTGCTAAAAAGAAAAAGAGTTGTAGGTGGTGTGGTGCAGACAGAGAGGGAGGAGACTAAATCAAAATGAAGTTGGAGGGGGAAATAAAGCACTATATCCCCCACAGTGCCCACCTCTCTATAAAGGCTTCAAGAGCAGTAATGGACACCACATGTTCCCTTTCCAGTGACACCTGGACTTGAACATAATCGTGGAAGAGGGGTAGAGAGTCAGCAGAGATGATCCCATCCTCAGCTCACTGTCTGGACCTGTTTATAGCCAGCCTGGCCAAACCCAAGAGCAGACCCATGAGAAGGGCCTCTGATCTGCCAGGTCCTTAAGGTAACATCCTGAGCCCAACTGCTTGGTCAATGACCTTCCCTGCATCAGCAGGTCATAATAGGGATGCTCACTGATGACCACACAACGTTCAGCACCATTCACAATAAGTGCTGACCTAGCCATGAACAAATGAAAGCAGGAACCTCAGGAGAATGGAGGAATCTTGGGGTGCTTGTCCACAGATCACTGAACGTGACAGGACAGGTCAATAGGGTAGTTAAAAAGGCATATGGGACACTTGCCTTGATGGCACAGATTATAGAAACAGAGAGACCATGTTGGGGCTGTTCAGAACTTTGGTTACGTCACAGCTGGAGTAAAGTGTGCAATTCTGGTCAGCATACTGCAGGAAGGATGTGATTGCGCTGGAGGGGGTACAGAGGAGATTCACGACGATGTTGCCTGGGTCGGAGTTTTTATGCAGGGAGGTTAGATAAGCTCAGTTGTTTTCTTTGGAGCTGAAAAGTTTGTGGGGGACTTGATGAGGTCTGTAAGATTATGGGGGACATAGATGGTGCAATTAGAAAGCAACTGTTCTCCTTAATTGAAGAGTCAATATACTTTTAAAGGGGGTATACTTTTAAAGTGAAAGGCAGGAAGTTTAGAGTGTTGTGAAGAAAAACCAGCAGGTGCTGGGGGTCTAGAATGCACTGCCTGGGAGGGTGGTTGAAGCAGGAAACATCACAACCTTTCAAAAGTCCTTGGATGAGCACCTGAAATGTCAAAGCATTTGGGCCTAGTGTAGGAAAACGGGCCTAGTGTAGTTTTGCCAATACAGACTCGATGAGCCAAAGGGCCTCTTCTATACTAGGTAAAAACAATGACTGCAGATGCTGGAAACCAGATTCTGGATTAGTGGTGCTGGAAGAGCACAGCAGTTCAGGCAGCATCCGAGGACAGGCAAAATCCGAGGACATGCCTGTCCTCGGATGCTGCCTGAATTGCTGTGCTCTTCCAGCACCACTGATCCAGAATCCTCTTCTATACTGTATGATTGTCTGATTTAATAGCATCTTTAAAAATTGATCACTCTTTTTGCTTTTCTACAGAAATGAACTTGTGTCTTGATTGCTAGAATTTATTAATGTTTGGAACTGGACATGGATATGTTCATGTGAGTAAAATTCAAATTCATAATTCAAACAAGACATCAGCAAGTTACTTGATATTTGCATGCAGATTAACTGATGCTCCTATAATAAATGGCTTAATGGAAATGATAAATAGCCAGCGCCCAATTGTCCCACACAGGCAGCTACTGACATTAAGCCTGATGGATTGAAAACCCAGTTGCTTCATTACTTACACAGTAAGATTGTGACATCCCTGTTCCTCTCCACTCGTTCCTCCAACCACTGCACCAACGCCTGCAGTTTTGCTGTATCGAAGCTCGGAGTGGGGAGCATTGGAAATGGCTTTGATAAACTTTGCAATCTGATAAATCATAAGTACATTTAAAAGCTGTGAGCTTTGCAAAAGACAACAGAGATTAGTCTTTCAGAGTCAGGAAGCAAAAAGTGTTTCATTGTGACATTTTTGTCATGGTCCTTCAATTTGGAATGCAGGCTTCTTTTCAATATCTTGCAATATCTTCCTTGCAAAGTGTCCCTCAAAGTACAAGCAATAAAAACCTTGCATTTTTACAACCCTTTTACAACCTCAGGACATACTGTTCTTTACAACTAATTAAGTTCTTTTGAAATATTATCATTGCTGTCAGATGAAAAAGTACTCCTCATTGATCAGTGACAATAACACATCACCTGATCTGGTGGTGATGGTGCCGGGGTTATATATTGGCCAAAGATTGAGGGAGAAATCCCTGCTGTTCTTCAAAACACCATATAGGATACCAAATATACCATCAGGTCAGGATCGGCAGAGCACTGTTTAACATTTCATCTGAGAGGTAGATCCACCCCCAGCCAGCAGATCACCCCAAGGTCAGCCGATCACCCCCAGCTCAGCAGATCACTCCCCTGAGGGCAGTAGAAGTTTGCTCAGATGTTGTGCTCTGGTCTCTGGAATGACTCTTGTGCCTCTGAGGTAAGGATGTTCTCACTGAGAGAAGGCTGTAGGTTGTGCTAGCATAGACTTGCGCTGGGCATGGATCAGAGACTCAGAACCCTGCATTGAGTAACTCACCTCCTGACCTCCCCCCAAAACCCTGTTGTAAAAATGCATCCAAATCTGCATGACTATGTGACCTACGTCTCATTCAAAATTCTGCCTCAGGAACCAACATAAATGTCATTGTGTGGTTGGCAGAGGTCACCAGCAAAGCCACCTTTATCACCTGAAGATGAATAGAAAAGATTCTACAGCCTTACTTAAGGAGTAGGGTAATTCTCCTCAAATGCCCATACACTGTTGATCTTGCTTCACTGAACTAAATGAACTGATCACTTCTTTACAATGCTTCAAAATAAATCCTGCTTCCCTCCACATGAGCTGCCTGACCTTCTGAATATTAACTGCTTTTATTAACTGGTCACTTTCCTCATTTATAGACCGTGGGATCTTGCTGTGTGAAGACTGAATGCCTTGTTATTCTATGTTTCTCTGACATGTTTCAAACATGTATTGGTGTGAAGCACTTTGAAAACATAAAATGTTTTATTGTATTACATACTTTTTTACCTGAAACGTTACAGACTGAGGGGTGACCTTATAGAGGTTTGTAAAATCATGAGGGGCATAGCTAGAGTGAATTGCCAAGGTGTTTTTCCAAGAGTGGGGGAGTCCAAAACTAGATGGCAAAGGTTTAAGGTGAGAGGGTAAAGATTTAAAAAGGACCTGAGGGTAATTTCTTCATGCAGAGGGTAGTGCATGTCTGGAACAAGCTATTAGAGGAAGCAGTGGAGGCTGGTACAATTACAACACTGAAAAGGCATTGGGATGGGTAGAAGAATAGAAAGGGTTTCAAGGGATATGGGCCAAACGTTGGCAAATGGAACTAGGTCAGATTGGGATGTCTGGCATGGATGAGTTGGACTGAAGAGTCTGTTTCTGTGCTGTATGACTCTACAACTCTTTATTTGTTATCAACTAAATCAACGCAGTCCAGTTATAGAACCTGTCATCATCCTCAATTATTTATTTCAATTTGATGCCCTACCGTCCTCCCACATTACTTTATGTTCTTGTTCATCAAATAATTAACCAAATATTTTTAAAATGATGTCTTTTTCTGATGAGCCACTATGGTGCAACGTTCTTTGCTTAAGAAACTTTTAGAGTCATAGAGATGTACAGCATGGAAACAGATCCTTCGGTCCAACTCGTCCATGCCGGCCAGATATCCCAACCCAATCTAGTCCCACCTGCCAGCATCTGGCCCATATCCCTCCAAACCCTTCCTATTCATATACCCATCCAAATGCCTTTTAAATGTTGCAATTGTACCAGCCTCCACCACTTCCTCTGGCAGCTCATTCCATACACTTACCACCCTTTGCGTGAAAAAGTTGCCCCTTAGGTCTCTTTTATATCTTTCCCCTCTCACCCTAAATCTATGTTCTGAACTCCCCTACCTCAGGGAAAAGACTTTGTCTATTTATCCTATCCATACCCCTCGTAGTTTTGTAAACCTCTATAAGGTCACCCCTCAGCCTCCAATGCTCCAGGGAAAACAGCCCCAGCTTGTTCAGCCTCTCCCTATAGCTTAAATTCTCCAACTCTGGCAAGATCCTTGTAAATCTTTTCTGAACCCTTTCAAGTTTCACAACATCTTTTTGATAGGAAGGAGACCAGAATTGCATGCAATATTCCAACACTGGCCTAACCAATATGACCTTCCAATTCCTGTACTCAGTACTCTGACCAATAAAGGAAAGCATACCAAACATCGTCTTCATTATCCTATCTACCTGCGACTCCATTTTCAAAGAGCTATGAACATGCACTCTGAGGTCTCTTTGTTCAGCAACATTCCCCAAGTGTATAAGTTCTGCTAAGATTTGTTTATCCAAAATGCAGCAGTTCGCATTTATCCAAACTCCATCTGCCGGTTCTCGGCCCATCTGATCAAGATCCCATTGCAATCTGAGGTAACCTTCGCTGTCCACTACATTTCCAATCTTGGTGTCATCTGCAAATTTACTGACTATACATCCTATGTTCACATCCAAATCATTTATATAAATGATGAAAAGTATGGACCCAGCACTGATCCTTGTGGCACTCCACTGATCAGAGGGTTCCAATCTGAAAAACAACTCTCCACCACCAACCTCTGTCTTCTACCTTTGAGCCAGTTCTGTATCGAAACGGCTAGTTCTTCCTGTATTCCATGAGATCTAATCTTGCTAACTAGTCTGCCATGGAGAACCTTGTCAAATGCCTTACTGAAGTCCATATAGATCACGTCCACTGCTCTGCCCTCATCAATCCTCTTTGTTACTTCTTCAAAAAACTCAATCAAATTTGTGAGACATGACTTCCCACGCACAAAGCCATGTTGACTATTCCGAATCAGTCCTTGCCTTTCCAAATACGTGTACACCCTGTCCCTCAGGATTCCCTCCAACAACTTGCCTACCACTGACATCAGGCTCACTGGTCTATAGTTCCCTATTTTGTCCTTACCACGTTTCTTAAACAGTGGCACCACGTTAGCCAACCTCCAGTCTTCCAGCACCTCACCTGTGACTACCAATGATACAAATATCTCAGCAAGGGGCCCAGCAATCACTTCCCTAGCTTCACACAGAGTTCTAGGGTACACCTGATCAGGTTCTGGGGAGTTATCCACTTTTAATCGTTTGAAGACTTCCGGCACTTCCTCCTCTGTAATATGGACATTTTCAAGATGTCACCATCTATTTCCCCACAGTCTTTATCTTCTGTGTCCTTTTCCACAGTGAATACTGATGCAAAATACTCATTTAATATCTCCCCCATCTCCTGTGGCTCCACACAACTGCCACCTTGCTGATCTTTGAGGGGCCCTATTCTCTCCCTAGTTATCCTTTTGTCCTTAATGTATTTGTAAAAACCCTTTGGATTCTCCTTAACCCTATTTGCCAAAGCTATCTGATGTCCCCTTTTTGACCTCCTGATTTCCCTCTTAAGTATACTCCTACAGCCTTTATACCCTTCTAAGGATTCATTTGATCTATCCTGTCTATACCTGACATATGCTTCCTTCTTTTTCTTAACAAAATCATTTCCCTCTTAAGTATACTCCTACAGCCTTTATACCCTTCTAAGGATTCAGTTGATCTATCCTGTCTATACCTGATATATGCTTCCTTCTTTTTCTTAACCTCAATTTCCTTAGTCATCCAGATTTCCCTATATCTATCAGCCTTTCGTTTCAATAGAAAATAAATCCTCCAACTTTTCCTATTCTACTTGTAATAATTCTCAGTTAATGCATTCCCTCTCTGGTAAAATCTTCAGTCATTTTGAATCCCTCAATTTGATCCTCTTCATAACATTTTTGTTGCAGCCATATCTGTGGCTTCTCATTCCTGATCCCATCCAAGTAAGCCTCAATTGTACATACTTCCTGGCTTCTGTATCTTTTATAATGGGCTACTCCAGAACTGTACCCAATGCTCAACTATTGGCCCAAGGCAATGACTTGCATAAATACAACATGAGGTGAAATTTACTGAAGCAACTGTGCTGGATTTAGAACTCAAATCTCAACTCAGTCTGAAAACGATAATGTCACATTTCATGCAGTGAACCTCTCCATTCTCTGAGTTCAGTCAGTCTCTGCATTGATCCAAAATCTTGCTTGGACATCCTTATATCAAATTCTGGGTTTCTCTCTACACTTCTTTCCCTGATCCTTACCTGCACAACACTAGATCATATCCGTTAAGTAAGGGTTCTACATAACAGCCATGTTTGAGAAAGTATGGAAATGGAACTGACCAGAGGTACTATTGGGTTAAAGAGAATGTAGGTTAAAAACAATGACTGCAGATGCTGGAAACCAGATTCTGGACTGGTGGTGCTGGAAGAGCACAGCAGTTCAGGCAGCATCCGAGGAGCAGTAAAATCTGTGTTGTGTTGCTTAACTGCTTATATAACAGAAAGTCTTGTAGAGAGAGGAGGAAAACTTCTTCAAGGCAGGCATCCTTGCAAGAGGATTCGCAGTAGGGTTAAAATCAACCAGGTAAAAACAATGACTGCAGATGCTGGAAACCAGATTCTGTTGAGTGCATGCTTTTTGGCATTGTCTCTAATTTGTTCAGTTTTCTGTTACGAAAGGTAATGTGTGACTTACTTGCCAGCTTTCGAATTAAACGTCTGCAAAGATATAGAAGTGGAGAGCAGTATTAACATATTTGTGCCAACAAAGAACAGCGTTAGTACATTACTTGCATTTTTATTGGGATCAAACTTAATTGCAGGATTAAAAATACAGGCTGCAAACAGAGATATAAACCGGGGGTTAATGTTTAAAGGAACAAGTTCTAAATGGCTGATCTGTCAATCTTCAGAAAAACAATCATTAGTTTCCCACGACAGAAGCAGAAATTGTTACCTTTATGAAGATAGTTCCCTTTTCCTTTGAGATGTAACTCAATTTGCTGAGG
The DNA here is from genome assembly GCF_004010195.1 of Chiloscyllium plagiosum. NCBI lineage: Eukaryota > Metazoa > Chordata > Chondrichthyes > Orectolobiformes > Hemiscylliidae > Chiloscyllium > Chiloscyllium plagiosum. The sequence continues at coordinate 2,356,193 of NC_057740.1, forward strand.
TATTCCTGAGTGTTACTCTCTCTGTCACTGAGTTCTCTGATCTGAGCATCAATCTCCACAATTACCCGTTTCTCCTCTCTGTCCAAATATTCAAACATCTCTCTTTCTTCCCTTTCAATCCTCTTTCTCAGTGCATCACTCTTCTCCATTATTTTCATTTTCTTTTGTTTTATTTCGTCCTTTGAAAGAAGAAATGTGTGAAATTGTAAACAAAGCATGGCAGATTTTGTTAGAATTTCTCATTCTGATCCTGAAGTGGCAGTTGTGTTTGTACTCACACCCCTGAGTGGTCATTGGTTCAAGCCCCCTCTCAAGAATTTAATTATGTCTGGAGGAAAGAAGATTACGGGATGATTCCATTGAGGATTAATGGATAACCTTAGATCTTTTTAGCCTGAAGAACTGTATTTGACTCCTTCTCAACCACTTTCTGTGGCAGAGTATTCTACAGGCTCACCACTCTTTGGATGAAGAAATTTCTCCTCATATCAATTTCTCGTAAAATGGCCAACCTCATATCCTTACACTGTGACTTACTGGTTCTGGACTCCCCAGACTTCGGGAACATCTTTCCTGGGTTTACCCTACCTTATCCTGTTGGAATTTAATAGGTTTCGATGAGATCCCTCCTCATTATTCTAAACTCCAGCGAATATAGTCCTAACCAATTCAGTTTCTCTTCGGATGTCAATCCTGCCATCCCAGGAATCATTCTGGTAAATCTTTGCTGCATTCCCTGCATTGCTAGAACATTCTTCCTCAAATAAAGAGGAAGCACACAGCCCTACCCAGAACTACAAATATCACAAGGGAGCAGGAGTGGATGTGTGGGAAAATGCTACAAAGGGTTTTAGGATTTCCAAATAAGTTAGAACTAGAAGGTTTCCTCTTATGGGGGAAGCTAGGATCAGGAGGAGAGCATTAATCCCCGTGTCTAGATTAGAGTGGTGCTGGAAAAGCACAGCAGGTCAGGCAGCATCGAGGAGCAGGAAAATCAATGTTTTGGGCAAAAACACTAATCCCTGTGGGCTATTCTGCCACTGAATAGTCATGGTTATACCTTAACTCTGTTTTATCTAGATTGTTTACTGGACCAGCATCTACTGGTCTTTGTGGGAAAGCATTCCACACTTGCCTTGAGGAAGGTTTTCCCAGATTCTCCTCTGAATGTCTGGCTCTGATTTAATCCCCTTCTCCTGGATTCCTGATTAGTGGAAACACACTCCCCAATACCTCAACCAAAGCACTTGTGTTAATAATGGTAATACAAGTCTAGTTTTACATAACCCCAGCCCCCGCACCTTGGATCTGCTGATTACACAATGCTGTACTCTCTCCTAGCCCAGGATATCCTATCTAAGGTGTGGTTTCCAGTACTATATACAATGCTCTACATGTCCAAACAGAACTTCATCTAACTGGTGTAAACCTTCCTGTCCCTGATGGGTGACACCTTCTCACTGACCCGATCACCCCTTCCTATTTCCCTTCCGGATCTGTGCCAATGTCATTGAGAATATCATTCTGAGCCACCAAACGTTGTGTCTTTGTAAGTGAATCCCTACCAGCTGATAATCCCTCTGTATGATTTCCTCCCTATTGTTGCCTATCTCACTGACCCCAATATAGATCATGTATTGACCTCCTCCTTTTCCAAAATCCTTTGCAGCCTCATTTCTTATTCTGTCCTCAGGTAGGCAAAGGCTCCTGTGGATGGTACTATATGAGTAGAACTGACAATAACATGGAATTTTAGGCATTTAGTTTGGCTGCACAGTATTGTCTGCACACATTCTGGAAAGCAAAATTATCAAAATGTATTTTATATTTTAATATAAATTTGAATTTAATTAGAGTCAAAGAGTGTGGTGCTGGAAAAGCACAGCCAGTCAAGCAGCATTTGAGGAGCCGGAGAGTTGATGTTTCAAGCATAAGCCCTTCGTCAGGAATTTAGTTGGTATTAGTTTGTTGGTGTAAATATATCCAATTGATCAAGGACTGAGGATCAGCCCTTGCCAACTCCTACCAAGACATAGCAATCATCATTTGGGGTGGCATGGTGGCTCAGTGGTTAGCACTGCTGCCTCACAGCACCAGGGAACTGGATTCAATTCCAGCCTCGGGCGACTGCCTGTGTGGAGTTTGCACATTCTCCCAGTGTCTGCATGGGTTTCCTCCGGGTGCTCTGGTTTACTCCCACAATCCAAAGATATGCAGGTCAGGCGAATTGACTTTGCTAAATTGCCCCTAGTGTTCAGGGATGTGTAGGCGAGGTGCATTAGTCAGAGGTAAATACAGGGTAGGGGAATGGGGCTAGGTGGGTTACTCTTTGGAGGGTTGGCGCGGACCTGTTAGGCTGAAAGGCCTGTTTCCACACTGTAGGGATTCTATTCTAATCACCGCCAATCTTGCAAACTGCAGTGTAGAATGCTGCTTCATTCTGTTCCAACTGGATGGGGTTCATTACTCAAACAACAGATTATTTATATTGCTATACTTATTGTTCAAAATGAATGTTGGATGAGCAAAGGTGGTAAACAAAAGACTAAAAATGATAAAGGTTATTCAAGTTTTGTCCATGAGGTTAGGAATTCTAGCCAGTAACAAGAAACATATCGGTTAAGTGTGTTTTCTCAAATAAACTGGATGAGCATTTCAGGGATTGCAGGATGACAAGAGAATGCGATCCATCAGATAGTCAGCATGGCTTGATGAGTCAGATTAACCTCCTTCTGAGCTGTTTTGATTCCGAAGACTGAAACTTCCATTTTGAACCTCAGTACTGGAATAAAATGTTTTGAATGATACTGAGAGATGATTTGCATAAATATTTATACAGAACAAACTGGACGAGCAATATGGCACAGAAAGAGACCATTCAGCTTCTCTCAAAGAGCATTCTATTTCCCAGTTTGTTTTTCTCTCCTCTGCAGTCTTCTTCTCTTTAAGTAGTTTTCCAATTCCCTTCAAAGGCTACTTTTGGAGCTTTTTCCACCTATGAAAGACTGCCAATCAGATCTTCCCCACTCTGTGGATAAACATTACTCTTCCTAAGCTCTTTAAATATGTGCCATCTGCTTATCAACTCTTTAGCCAGTAGAAATGGTTGATCCTTATTCATGCTATCTAATTCTTTCATAATTTTAAACACATCTATCAAATCTCATCTGACCTTTCTCTGTTCCAAGAAGAGTAGTTTTATTTTGTATCTGTTGAAATGTTTTTAAAGTTGCCCTTGAATTTAGGGATGGCACAGTGACTCAGTGCTGCCTCACACAGCCAGAGATCCGGGCTTGATACCGCCTTCAGATAACTGTCTGTGTGGAGTTTCCATGTTTTCCTCGTGTTCATCAAATCCCCTACAGTGTGGAAACAGGTCATTTGTCCCAACACGTCCACACCGACTCTCCAAAGAGTATCCCACTCAGACCCATTCCCCTATTACTCTACATTTACCATGACTAATGCACCTAACCTACACATCCCTGATCACCATGGGCAATTTAGCATGGCCAGTTCACCTAATCTGCACATCTTTGGATTGTAAGAGGAAACTGGAGCACCCGGAGGAAACCCACACAGACACGGGGCAAACATGCAAACTCCACACAGACAGTCACCCGAGGCTGGAATCGAACCCGGGTCCCAAGCATTATGAGGCAGCAGTGCCAAGCATACTGAGTCACTGTGTTGGCATAGGTTTGCTCTGGGCGCACCAGTTTTCTCCTACAGTCCAAAGATGTGCAAGCTGGGTGAATTGGCCATGGGAAATGCAGAATTACAGGGATAAGGTAGGGGCGGACTGGGTGGGATGCTCTTTGGAGGGACAGTGTGGACTTGATGGGCTGAATGGCAGTAGGGATTCTATGATTCTCATGAAAATGACAGATGGCCTGCTATTTATTGAATCTCTTCCATTCCTGTTCATCCTCTCCCAGTTTTTGGACAGTTCTCTGCTCTGTGATTAGGTGGGTCAGCAGTGACCCACCATGCAATGTTTCTCTTTATCCTCTCAGATATCAAGTCCACTGCACTTGTTGGGTAAGACCACTGTCCTCCTGTTTCATATCCTGCTTGGTAGCTCTCCCCTGCATAACTGAGGGTCACATTCTTCTCTTCAACTGCCTGTTCTAACCTTTGAGGAATAGCAAGAAATAAGAAGATAAGAAATTGGAGCAGGAGGAGACTGTTCATGGATGATCTTCAGTTTCACCTCTACTCCTGTCTTATATCTCTTGACTTGTCGATCTCAACCTTAAATGATGGAGTGACCACAACTTCCCAGAGGAAAGAATTCCAAAAATTCACAACTTTTTCAGTGACAACATTTCTCCTCATCTCAGTTTGAAATGATCGGTCCCTTCTACTGAAATCTTGTCCCCTTGTTCCATGAGAATCAACCTCTCAGTGTCTCCCTTACCATAGAATGGAAAGAGATTTTCAGTATCAACCATCCAACAAGTCCAGACTGTAACAAGCAGTTAAAGCAATGCATTGCCACTGTAGCTCTTCCCCAGGATGGGAAGTTTAAAACTAAGGGGCATATTTTTAAGGTAAAAGGAGAAAGATTTAAAATAGACAAGACAATAGACAATAGGTGCAGGAGTAGGCCATTCAACCCCTCGAGCCTGCACTGCCATTCAATATAATCATGGCTGATCATTCCTAATCAGTATCCTGTTCCTGCCTTATCTCCATAACCCTTGATTCCACTATCTTTGAGAGCTCTATCCAACTCTTTCTTAAATGAATCCAGAGAGTGGGCCTCCACTGCCCTCTGGGGCAGAGCATTCCACACAGCCACCACTCTCTGGGGAAGAAGTTTCTCCTAAGCTCTGTCCTAAATGGTCTACCCCGCATTTTTAAGCTGTGTCCTCTGGTTCGGCACTCACCCATCAGCGGAAACATGTTTCCTGCCTCCAGAGTGTCCAATCCTTTAATAATCTTATACGTCTCAATCAGATCCCCTCTCAATCTTCGAAACTCAAGGGTATACAAGCCCACTCGCTTCAGTCTTTCAGTGTAAGGTAATCCTGCCATTCCAGGAATTGACCTCATGAACCTACGCTGCA
>NC_057740.1:2363889-2404081 GCF_004010195.1 Chiloscyllium plagiosum
AGCACGTGTATCCTTGAATATTCATTTCCCAGGCCCTGTCCACTTGAAGCCACGTCTCAGTTATCCCCACAATATCGTATCTGCCAATTTCCAAAAGAGCCTCAAGCTCATCCATCTTATGTCTAATGCTTCGTGCATTCATGTATAGTAATTTTAATTTTGTTACTGCTCTCACCCTTCCCATCAACCCTTATTTCACTCAACCTTACAGCATGATACCTTTCTGAGTGCCTCATTAATACAGTTGTCTTTCTTGACTTCTCTTGTTCTAACTTTCCCTTCAATTTCCTTTTTAAACATCCAGCTTGTCCCCTCCCCCCCGCTACTTAGTTTAAACGTAGCTGTGTTGCAGTAGAAAACCTGCCTGCCAGAATGCTGGTCCCTAACCTATTAAGGTGCAAGCCGTCTCTCTTAAAGAATTTATGCTTACCACAAAATATACCCCAGTGATCCAAGAACTTAAATCCCTGCTTCCTGCACCAGTTCCCCAACCACACGTTCAAGTCCATTATCTCCCTGTTTCTGGCCACGCTAGCCCGAGGAACTGGAAGCAAACCAGAGATAACCACCTTGGACGTCCTGCTTTTCAGCCTTCTTCCTAGTTCTCCGAAGTCCCGCTGTAGTATGTTCCTCCTCTTCTTCCCGACATCATTTGTGCCGACATGTACCACCACCTCTGGCTCTTCACCCTCATCCTTGAGGATTTCCTGCACTCTGTCCACAATGTCTTTCACTCTCGCACCAGGAAAGCAACACACCATCCTTAAATCCCGTCAGCTGCCACAAAAACCCCGGTCAGTTCCTCTCACGATGGAGTCCCCTATTACCACTGCTCTGTGCGATGTCCGACTCTTCCGCTCTGCCTCTGCGGCAACTTTTGATTGACAAACTTGGCCGCCTTGCGAACTGTCAGTGTCATCAGTCGCTGCTTCCAAAAGCTTCAACTTGTTCCTGACAGGTACTTCTCCCGGGGTCTCTTGCACCTGTCTCCTCTCTGCCTTCCTCATCGTCTGCTCTCTTCTGGCATGATTGGTGTAATAACATCGCTGAAGGTCTTGTCCAGAAATATCTCGTTCTGTCGGATGAGCCTAAGGTCTTCGAGTTCTTTCATCAGTGCTGCAATATGCTCGGTCAATTGCTGAATGTGCACACATTTTCCACACATATACAAGCCAGACACACCAGAGTCATTGACCTCCCACATCAAGCACTGAACCAGCTGGGCAGTCATGTCTTCACCCTCTTCAACTGTGGTGTAATCACTTCACTCAACCTCCTTGTCAAAGATTCCTGAGCTGACATGAGAGGCAACATTTTTACACAGAGTGATTCATGTGTGGAATGAACTGCCAGGGGAAGTGATGGATGCAGATAAAGTTACAACGTTTAAAAGACTTTTGGATAAGTACATGAATAGGAAAGATTTGAAGGGATATGGGCCAAACACAGGCAAGTGGGGCCAGTATAGTTTGGGAATATGTTTGGCGGGGATTAGTTGGACTGAAGGGTATGTTTTCATGCAATATGACTCTGACTCTATAATTCAAACTTTGCAAGTGACATGTCTAAGAGAGAGAGAAAAAAAAATCATTGACATGACCGTTCATCAACATGGCTAAAAAAAATGGGACCAGGAGGAGCTTCCTATGAATAAATTGGCTGGTGCATTTTTTACAATATAACAAACTGGAAGCCACCTACCTTTGCTTTTTGCTTTTCTTCCTGAAGAGCTCTAAGGGAAGCTTGTACAGATTGGATGTTGCTCCTGATCCTTTCTGTTTGATCATTGAAGTAAGCCTGTAACAGAGTCACTTTATTACTTCAATCACTCCTTCATTTTCAATATGATGGAATTATAAATCTGAAAGCTAATGGGAAACTTTCAGCTTGAAGGGAACCTGAGGGAAAAGAGTTAGCAGAATCGTCATTACACATCACAGTATTGTTATTATCATTCGGCTGATCACACATTGGCTTCCCATAGGAGCATGTTAGTTGGTGTCACCCTCCTGCCTTCCCACTGTTGTCCTGCACATTCTTCCTTTTCAGTTAACAGCCTAATTCCCTTTTGAGAGCCTTGGTTGACCCTTCATCCTCCACTGTCAATGAAAGCAAGCATGCAGGTACAGCAGGCAGCGAAGAAAGCTAATAGCATGCTGGCCTTCATATCAAGAGGAATTGAGTATAGAAGCAAAGAGGTCCTTCTGCAGCTGTACAGGGCCCTGGTGAGACCGCACCTGGAATATTGTATGCAGTTTTGGTCTCCAAATTTGAGGAAAGACATTCTGGCTATTGATGGAGTGCAGCGTAGGTTCACTAGGTCAATTCCCGGAATGACGGGACTATCTTACACTGTAAGATTGGAGTGACTGGGCTTGTATACACTTGAGTTTAGAAGGCTGAGAGGGGATCTGATTGAGACGTATAAAATTATTAAAGGATTGGACACTCTGGAGGCAGGAAGCATGTTTCTGCTGATGGGTGAGTCCCAAACCAGAGGACACAGTTTAAAAATAAGGGGTAGGCCATTTAGAACAGAGTTGAGGAGAAACTTCTTCACCCAGAGAGTGGTGAGTGTGTGGAATGCTCTGCCCCAGAGGGCTGTGGAGGCCAAGTCTCTGGATACTTTCAAGAAAGAGTTGGATAGAGCTCTTAAGGATAGTAGAATCAAGGGTTATGAGGATAAGGCAGGAACAGGATACTGATTGAGGATGATCAGCCATGATCATAATGAATGGTGGTGCTGGCTCGAAGGGCAGAATGGCCTACTCCTGCACCTATTGTCTATTGTCACACTCTCAGGCAGTATTTTCCAGACTGTGCTTACCCACTGCATGAGAACATCTTCCCTCCTGTAACCATTGCTGCATTTACCTTAATCTATGCACTGATGTATCTGTCCATGGGAACAGTTTCTCCCTCTCTACTGTGATCAGACTCCTCATCATTTTGAACCCCTCAAAAAATCCCCTCCTGCCCTGTTCTTCCCCAAGGAAAATAGTCCAAAGTTCCCCAATCTCTCCTTGGCCTTGAAGGTAGTCAGTCCCAGCACCAGGCTCAGGAATCTTCTCTTCAGACACATCCAGAATGTGGTAGGATGCCATTCAGTTTATCGCGATTGGTTGACTCTTCCAATGAGCATCTTAGTGCCATTTCCTGCCTTTTCCCCATAATCCTGCACATTGCTGCCTTTCAGAAAACTCTCTACTTGCCTTTTGAAAACTTGATTGAATCTGCCTCCACCAGACTCTTAGGCAATGGATTCCAAGCTTGCTGTAGGAAGAAAGTTTCTCCTCCTGTCACTTTTACTTCTTTTACTAATTAGAATCATTGAATTTTGCAATATAGAATGAGGCCATTTGGCCTATCATGTCTGTACTGGCTCCTGAAAGAGCTACTCCAGTAGTCTCACTCTCTCTAGCCCTATCTCTGCATTCATCCCTTTCAAATATGTAACCAGCTCTCTTTCAAAACCTCCCATGGAATCCACCTCCACCACTCTCCCAGGCAGTGCATTTCAAATCCTAACAACTCTCTGAGTAAAGATGTTTCTTCTCTTCTCACTCCTAGCTTTCTTGCTGACAATCTTGACATTGTGACCCCCAGTTACTGAAATAGTAACTAGTGAAACAATGTCCTTCTTTACCCTCTCACCTCAATAGGGCCACCTCTTAATCTTCAGTGCCTCAAGGAGAATAAGTCCAATTTCTCTAATCCTTCCTTGTATCTCAAATCCCTCATCCCTGGTTATTATTCTAGAAAATCTCAATCTTTTCATGAGTGGGAAACGTTTCTATCTGGAATCTCATGATTTCAAATACTTCAATCAGATCCACTGTCTGCCATCGCTTCTCGAAGTAAAACAGTCCTAACTTCTCCAGTCTATCATCTGAAGTTCCTCGTCCCTGGAACGTGGTCATAAACTGCTTTTGCATTTGCTTCCTTCTTAATATGTGGTGCCCACAGTGGAATTCGCTCAACCTCAACTCCTTGCTGTTGTACTCTACTCCCGCATTAATAAAACCCAGAATACTGTCTGCTTTTTTTTAACTGCTCTGTGAACCTGTCCTGTCGATTATAATGATGGGCTCCTTCACACAGAATCAAGAATTGGCTATCAATTTTGCATATGACTAATAGTGATAACTATCATTATGCCTGTATTTAGCAATGGGAATAGAGAATGTTAAAGGATCTCCAGTCAAACTAACAGTAGCGGTAGTGAAATAAAACAGAGTCCCAACAGGACATTGATTAAGCCCTTGTTGGAATATTGTGTGCAATTCTGGTCTCCTTCCTATCGGAAGGATGTTGTGAAACTTGAAAGGGTTCAGAAAACATTTACAAAGATGTTGCCAGAGTTGGAGTTTTAAAGCTACAGGGAGAGGCTGAATAGGTTTGGGCTGTTTTCTCTGGAGCGTTGGAGGCTGTGCGGCGACCTTATAGAGGTTTATAAAATCATGAGGGGCATGGATAGGGTAAGTAGACCAGATCCTTTCCCTGGGACAGGGGAGTCCAGAACTAGAGGGCATAGGTTTAGGGTGAGAGGGGAAAAATTTAAAAGGGACCTAAGGGGCAACTTTTCATGTAGAGGGTGTTGTGTGTATGGAATGAGCTGCCAGAGGAAGTGGTGGAGGCTGGTACAATTACAACATTTAAAAGGCATCTGGATGGGTATATGAATAGGAAGGGGTTAGAGGGATATGGGCTTGCAGCAACAAATTTGTGTTCTCTCTCTCTGTCTCTCTCTGCTGCTAGATTATTTCCTTTGTTGTTCCTTTCTCCTGGACTGGAAGGGAGATGGCAGGTGAGGAAAATTTGTTTTGCTGAATTTGCCTTTGCCAAAGGTGTGTGTATGGGATGCTGCTATATTAGAAGTGTTGATGATTATTAGTTAAATAGCATATAACTTTATTAAGTATTTCAATAGAATTAAGTTACGCAAATTATTCTCTTTTTGTTTGTATTAAAATTATAGTGTAATATTTATAAAGTATGCTTTGCTTAAAGCCAGTAGTTTGACAAATTGTATCACATCTAGAACACTGCACCTTACACTCGCCTTTCAATAAGATGAAAGTTAAGATCTAGGCTGTCTCCTTGATATGTTTGGAAGAGGTTTGGTCTGGTGTGGGATTAAAATCTCCAATTCCAGGTTGGGTTTAGGATTATTGGACTCAAAGCCATGAGTGTTGGTGTTCTCTTTTCAGTAATGCATTTGGTTGGTTTAAATAGGGTGTGCCTTGTGTAATAATGGCTCTTAGTGACTAAGAGTTTTCTGGGTGGAAAAAGTCACTTGGGGAGATTTACAGAAGGTGAGTAAGGCAAAGCTTCTGGAATTGGCAGACAAGCTGAAGTTGAGGTGGTGTGTGTCTGTGAGGAGAGGGGAGATAGTTGCAGCGATGGCACATCACTTACAACTGCCAGAAATGCAATCGGAATCATTGGAAATATCAAAACAATTAATTGTAAATGAAATAACTTGAACTAGAGGCAAAAGAAAAAGAATGAATAGCCCTGGACGAACAAAAAATAGACAAAGAGGCAAAAGCAAAAGAGAGCGAGATAATTGCAGTAGAACAAAGAGAAAAGAATTAAAATAGCTTGAACGTGAAAAAAGAAACAGTTTGAATTACCATTAAAGGCAGAGGGAAGTGATAAAGAGAAAGTTTTTGAACTTCAGAAGCTGGCAATGAAAAGTAAAAGTTGACTTAAAATGGCAGAGGTGAAGGTAAAAGATGGGATTAGTGATGTGGGCAGTGATGAAGAGCAAACCCATTGTAGCCAAAGGCCTGATGGGGGTCTGTTTAAATATGTCCAAGCATCACCTAGGTTTGACGAGAAGGGCATAGAAGTGTTTTCTATTTCATTTGAGAAGGTGACTAAACGAATGAAATGGCCAACAGCCATGTGGGTATTGTTGATTCTAACAAAATTGGTAGGTAGAACTAGTGAGGTATTTATATCACTTATTAGGAGAGGCATCTGGGCAGTATGATGAAGTGAAAGTGCTGGGAAGACAGATGTGAGAAAATAGGATAAGCCAGTGGGTTTTGTTAAAGTGTTAAAGGAGATCACAGTGGAAGTTAAAAAATATACAGACTGGTCAGGGGTTGATTGAGACGAAAGTTCCAGATCTCTTTAAAGAATTCACTTCCATGGATAAGGTTTACTCATGTGTGCCAGGAGGAGCAGGTAAAGAAATTAAGATTTTAAGGGATATAGGAGCAAGTCAATCTTTGGTGGAAGATGAGGAGATATGTAATTCAGAAGGAGTAATGCCAGAAAAATTGTAGTATGTGGAATTCACGATGAGAAGAGCAGTGTTTCATTATATAAGGTGAGGTTGGAGAGCCCGGTGAAGAGGTGGAAGGAGTAATGGAGAAATTCTTTGTTCCAGAAATAGTTTATCCTCAGTAACAATATAGCTGGATCACAGGTGGGACTGATGTCCACTGTGGTTGAAAAGCCAGTGGAAAATCAAACAACTGAGGAGTTACAGCAAGTATATCCTGAGATTTTTCCTGAGTGTGTGGTAACAAGGTCACAAAACCACAGGTTGGAACAGGAGAAGAAATCAAAGAATACATATAAGGAAGTTGAAGTTCAATTATCAGAAACTACGTATGATCAAAGGGCTGAGAAAAAGGGAGAACAGGTGGAGGGTGAAGTGGATATTTTTAGTTCAAGGAAGTTAACTGAATTAAAACAGAAACTTGCAAACATCAAGCAGCTGTATCAAAAAGACAAAACACAGAAGAAGAATCTGACTGCATCCTAGAATGTTACTATCTTAAAAACGAGGTCTTGATGAGGAAATGGACATATCCAGGTGGATGAAAAATTGATAAAAGTTTATCAAGTTGTATTACTGGTGAGTTATAGAAAGGAGGTATTGCAGGTAGCACATGAGGTACCGGTATGAGGTCATTTGGGAGTAAGGTAAACTCAGGCCAATCTACAGAAACATTTTTATTGGCCTGGACTGCATAAAGATGTGGCTGAATTTTGCCAGACATGTCATATATCAGGCAATAGAAAAAGCTAAGGCAGTGATAAAACCAGCACCCTTAATACCTATCCAACATTTCAGGAACCTTTTATAAGAGTCTTAATTGATTGCTTAGGATCCCTCCCTAAAACAAAAAGTGGGAATTAATATTTGTTGACCATAATGGATGTGTCTACTTGATTTCCAGAGGCCATTTTGTTACGCAGTCTCATGGCTAAAACGATTGTAGAAGAGTTAGTTCCCACAGAGATACAAGTCAGAGTAAGGATCAAATTTTACATCAAAGTTATTCAAGGAAATTATGGACATCTTAGGAATAAAACAATTTAAATCAACTGCGTACCATCCAGAATCACAGGGAGCATTAGAACAGTGGCAATAAACTTTAAAGACAATGCTGAGGAAAGGACTGAAATAAAGGAATTCAATGTGTACTTTTTGCAATTAGGGATCCACCTAATGAAGTGACTAAATTCAGCCTATTTGAATTAGTTTTAGGGCAGGAAATGAAAGGACCACTAAATTTAATTAAGGAGAAATTGGTGAGTCAGAATTCAACCACTACATTTTTGGACTATGTGTCAAAGATTGGGGAGAGATAAAATGGAGCGGGTGAGTTTGTTGTACTGCATTTAAAAGTAGCACTGCGTGTGATGAAACAGGAATCAAACATTCATAATTTTGTTGGTATGGATAAAGTGTTAACCATTACCACAAGTGGTAGGGGAACATTTAAAAGCAAGGTTTTGTGGGCCTTATCAAATCAAAAGGATTAGATTACTTAGTGTGGAAACAGGCCCTTCAGCCCAACAAGTCCACACTGACCCTCTGAAGAGCAACCCACCCTCCTACATTTGCCCCTTCATCTAACACTGCGGGCAATTTAGCATGGCCACTTCACCTAACCTGCACTTTTTTGGACTGCGGGAGGAAACTGGAGCATGCAGAGAATGTGCAAACTCCACACAGGCAGTTGCCTGAGGTGGGAATTGAACCCAGCTCTCTGGCGCTGTGAGGCAGCAGTGCTAACCACTGTGCTGCCCCAAAGGAGATTGAGTAAGTTGAATTATTTGATAAGGACACCAGAGAGAAAGAAATCTCATAATGTGTCCTGTGAATATGGTCAAAAGGTATTTTGATTGGGAAGGAAAGCAAAATGAGATTGTGTTATTTGTTACAATTCAAAAACTGGAACAGGTGCAAAAAGAAATTGAAAGCATGGTCAAAGACATCAGAATTAAAGGGAGTTGCAGTGAATGGAGCTCATCCATAGTGATGGTGCTAAAACCAGATGGGACCCAACAGTTATGTGTGGACTATCACAAAGTCAATGCTGTTACAAAATCAGAGTTGTATCCTGTTCTGCATCTAGAAACCTGTACTGAGAAGGCAGGACAAGCAACTTATATTTCTAAACTGGGCTTACTCAGAAGATGCAAGCAGGTACAAGATAGCAAAGGAAATTTTGGCTTTTGGGACACCGAATGAACTATACAGGAACATCGATTATCCGAACGAGATGGGTGGGCACTATTTCATTTGGATAATTGATTATTCCTTTAATTGATTTCTTCTGGGGCTCGGAGTTTTCTGTCTGCTCCCCGTTCAGGAGATAAGGCAACAGCACACTGAGCATGAGACCCTGCCCCCTCACCTGTCCACTCCCACCCTGCCAGCCCCCAACCCTGTCTGCTTCCACCCCGTACCCCTGCCCTCCCCAACCCTGTCCCTTCTGCACCCCTGCTCCCCTGGCCGATCTCCCCACACACCCCACCCCCCAAGTCTCCAAATAGCACACGTATGTGCACACACAACATTTTGACAGGTTCCACCTCTGCCCTGTACAGGATAATGCTGTGTAGAGCTCCAGGGAAACTGGTGGTGAGATGGCGGGGAGTCAGTCATTTGGAGACGGTGCCTGGACTGTCCAGGACTGTTCTCGGCAGTGTTTTATGAGCCGAGTTCATTTTTAATCGTTGTACCTGTAAACAAAAGACACGATCAGGGTTAAAACAGCTCTTTGAAGTAATGTTTCTATCGGGACGTTGAGATCCTCTTCGGATAATTCGATATTTGGATAATTGATATTTGGATAATCAAGGTTCCTCTGTGTATCAATTTAAAGTCATGCCATTTGGTATGAAGAATGTGTCAGCAACATTTTGAAGACCAACTAATAAGGCTATTTCAGGATTACCCAATTGTGTGGTGTACATAGATGATCTGGAGGTTTTAGTCACACAGGGAAGGAACATTTGGAGCAGCTATTGGAATTGTTCCATTGACTTTGGGAGTTGGGCTTGATGATAAACATGGCTAAAAATGAGTTTCCAAAGTCCCAATTCACGCTCCTAGGCCATGCTATTGAACATGGATAGATAGTCCCACAGGGATGCAAAAACAGAGGTTACTGGGAATTTCCCATAACATCGATGAAGAGGGAAGTATAATGATGCCTGGGATTGAGTGGGTTTTATTGGAAATTCATACGAAATTTAAGCCTGGAGTTGCTCCACTGGCTGACCTGTTGAAGTGGTGCATGGATTTTCAGTGGACTGAGGAATGTCAGAAGATATTTGACAGCCTGAAAGTCATGTTGACCACTGCTACAGTGTTAGCAACACCTATGTACACAAAGCCATTCAAGATGGCTACTGATGCAAGTGATGTGGGTGTTGGTACTGTACTCTTACAAGAAGATGACGATATGCTAGAAATACCTTAATGGGTATTTCTTCCAAAGGTTGAATATTCATCAAAAGAAATATTCCATCATTGAGAAAGAGACTTTGGGTTTGGTGTTGGTGTTGCAAAATTTCAGCATATATGTTGCAAGTAGCATTTGGGGTTTGGAACTGATAGATACAGCTGTCTCTCTGCTGCAGCAACAAGCTTATGTTTTTTCTCTCTCTCTCTCTGTCTGTTGCTCGATTTTTCCTTTCGGTGTTCCTCTCTCCTGGACTGGAAGGAAGCGAGCATGTAGGGAAAATCTGTTTTGCTGAATTTGCCTTTGCCAGGGGTGTGTTTATGGGATGCTGCTATATTGGAATTGTTTATGATTAGTAGTGAAATAATATATAATTTTATTCAGTATTTCAATTGAGTTAAAGTTATGTCAATTCTTATTTTTTTGGTTGTATTTTAATTGAATTGTAAAAATAAAGTGCATTTTGCTTAAAGCCAAGTAGTGGACCAATCGAAACATATCTGGAACACAGCGCCTTACACTGCCCTTAAATCAAATAGAGAGTTAGGGTTGAGGCTGTCTCCTTGGCATATTTTGAGGGAGTTTGGTCGAGTCCACAATAATGACACCTTCACAATCTGGATTGGTGTCAAGCAAATCTGTATGATAGCCCCACATTATTTTCAATCTACCTGATGGGTGACCTCATCAAAGATCAGCTGCCCTCTGATGCAAGTACTATATAGAAAACTCTTTAACCTCAGTGGTGTCTGCTTCAGATGTGCAAGCCCCCACTCTTGGTCTCTTTACAAGAAACTCAGCCTGTCCTTGAATGGTCCACTAAAGGATAAGGAAGGAAGGCCGTGTGTCAAACCTGAGGAAGTGGGTGAGATTCTGAATCAGTGCATCAGTGTTCACTGTGGAGAGGGACATGATGAATGTTGAGATTATGGATAGAAGTTTGATTACTCCCGATCACGTTGACATAAGTAGGGAAGATGTGTTGGGTAGGCTAGAGGTTATTAAGGTGGCCAGATCCCCAGGACCAGATGGGATCTATCCCAGGTTGCTGAGGGAGGCGAGAGAGGAAATAGCTGGGGCCCTGACAGATATCGTTGTAGTATCCTTAAACACAGCTGAGGTGCCGGAGGACTGGAGGGTTGCTCATGTTGTTCCCCTGTACAAGAAGGGTGGTAGGGATATTCCAGGTAACTACAGACTAGTGAGCCTGTTGTCAGTGTTGGGAAAGTTGCTGGAGAAGGTACTGAGGGATGAAATTATTTATATTTGGAAAAAAATGAGTTTATCAGTGATTGGCAACATGGTTTTGTGTGGGGGAGACCGTGCCTTACCAACTTAATAGAATTCTTTGAGGAAGTGACCAAGTTGATAGATGAAGGAGGGGCTGTAGATATCGTATACATAGACTTTAGTAAGGTGTTTGATAAGGTTCCCCATGGTAAACTAATAGAGAAAGTGAAGTCACATGGTGTGCAGGGTGTTCTAGCTAGGTGGATAAAGAACTGGTTGAGCAACAGGAGACAGAGAGTAGTAGTTGAAAGGAGTTTCTTGAAATGGAGAAAGGTGACCAGTGGTGTTCCACAGGGATCAGTGTTGGGGCCACTGTTGTTTGTAATACACATAAATGATTGGAAGAGGGCGCTGTTGGTATGATCAGCAAGTTTGCAGATGACACAAAGATTGGTGGAGTAGCAGAAAGCTTAAGGGACTGTCAGAGAATACAGGAGGATACAGATATACTGGAGAGTTGGGCGGAGAAGTGGCAGATGGAGTTCAATCCAGGCAAATGTGAGGTGTTGCGTTTTGGAAAGTCTAATTCTAGAGCGAACTATACTGTAAACGATGTTGACGAGCAGAGAAATCTGGGAGTTCAGGTCCATTGTACCCTGAAGGTGGCTGCACAGGTGGATAGAGTGGTCAAGAAGGTATATGGTATGCTTGCCTTCAATGGACGGGGTATTGAGTATAAGAGTTGGCAGGCCATGTTAAAATTGTACAAGACTTTGGTCAGCCGCATTTAGAATACTGTGTACAGTTCTGGTTGCCACATTACCAAAAGGATGTGGATGGTTTGGAGAGGGTGCAGAGAAGGTTTACAAGGATGTTGCCTGGTATGGAAGGTGCTAGCTATAAAGAGGGGTTGAGTAGGTTAGGATTGTTTTCATTAAGAAAAGGAGATTAAGGGGGGACCTGATTGAGGTCTACAAAATCATGAAGAGTATAGAGAGGGTAGATAGAGATAAGCTTTTTCCCAGGGTGAAGGATTCAATAACTCCGGGTGCTCCGGTTTCCTCCCACAGTCCAAAGATGTGTAGGTCAGGTGAATTGGCCATACTAAATTGCCCGTAGTGTTAGGTAAGGGATAAATGTCGGGGTATGGGTGGGTTGCGCTTCGGCGGGTCGGTGTGGACTTGTTGGGCCGAAGGGCCTGTTTCCACACTGTAAGTAATCTAATCTAATCTAATCTAATCTAATCTAATCTAATCTAATAACGAGATGTCACGCTTTCAAGACGAGAGGTGAAAAGTTTAAGGGGGATACACACAGCAAGTACTTTCCAGAGGGTGCCTGGAATGTGTTGCCAGCAGAGGTGGTAGAGGCAGGCACGATAGATTCATTTAAGATGCGTCTGACAGATGCATGAGTAGGTGGGAAGCAGAGGAATGCTTAGGAATTGGGCGACAGGTTTAGACAGTGGATTTGGGATTGGCTCAGGCATGGAGGGCCAAAGGGCCAGTTCCTGGGCTGTAAATTTTCTTTGTTCTTTGCTCTTTGTTCTCTTTGATTGCTGCCAAAAAAATCTTGTATTCATCCAGAGCTGGTTAATTGAACAATCTGCCTATTGAAGGACAGACTCTGGAATATGTTGAACATTTTCTAGACCTTGGCACCATAAAGATACCATTGGTAAAGCGATCCAGCACTGCCAGCTTCGCCTCCTACAAACTACAGCAGCAAGGGTTAAAACAACAAAGAATTCCATGAGTCAACTAAAGTCCTGGGGTACACAGCAGTTGAAGTTATCACATTCTGTACAGCAGGGAGACCGGCAACACGTGCAAAGTGTTAAAGATAACCCTCCAGAAAGGCCTCTATCACATTCTCTGGATTGAACAGGAGGACCATTAAACAAACGCTAGTGTCCTCCTGAGAATTTAGGCAGAACTCCTGCTAAAGCATTTACTAAAGATCGGACAATGTGTCCCATTAGCGTTTCCCCAGTGGGGTCCTGTTTTCTTTCTCAGCTTTCAAATGGCCAACGCCCCAAGGGAAGACAGAAAAACACGGTCAAAGTCACTCAGAAGCTGTCCTGAAGCACGGCAGCATTGATGTTAATTCCTGGGAGCTGTTTGCTCCCTAAATGTCCATCAAAGAGCATCACCCTCATGACCATAGGCTTACATTTCCCTAAAGCTGAAGGAGAGAGCTGACAAAGGAAGTAATGATCTGGAATGTGCTGCCTCCGGGCTAAAGGGTGATCAATGATTTAAAATGGAAACTGGACAGACTTTGCAGGGCTACAGGGATAAGTAGAAATGAGCTGAAGAAGAGTCAATGGATTTGAAATGTTAACTCCTCTTCTCTACAGATGCTGCCAGACCTGCAGAGTTTTCCAGAAACTCTTTGTGTCCAATCTTCAACAGCCAGAGTTATTTGTTTTATTTTAATTGGAATGCACAGACTGGTCTACAAAGTGATGACATGGCCTTGATAGGTTCAATCTCACAGCAATCCAACAGTGTGGGCACAGGCCATTCAGCCCATCGGGTCCACATTAGCCTGCCAAAGAGCATCCCACCCATCCTTATTCAATCCCTGTAGCCCTATATTTCCCATGACCAATTCCACCCTACCCTGCATATCTTTGGACTGTGGGAGAAAACTGAAGCACCTGGAGGAAACCTACGCAGACATGGAGGGAATGTGCAAACTTCACACAGACAGTTGAACCTGAGTCCCTGGCGTTGTGAGGCAGCAGTGCTAGCCACAGAGCCACTGTGCTGCACCTTTCCATGGCCTCCTTTCATGCTAAAGTCATTGTGTGAACTACCTTACTGAATTATTTAATAGTGTTTTCTTCCCAAACGTCTGCACATAATATACTAATGAATAAGATGAAAGCATAGGGACAGGTAGCAGAATGATCACTGGCTCCAAGTCAGAAAGCAGAAGTTAGGGTTAATGACAGCTATTCAGAGTGACTGAAGATGCAAAGTGAAGATCCATAAGCATCACTGTTGACAGTTTGTGTTAAATTATGTTCCCTTGAATTTTTGGAATAAAAAATGCAACTTCTAAATTTGCAGTCGATACCCAATTTGGAAGGGAAAGAGACAGTGAACTGATGGGTAGGTGGCTATTTATTCAACGGATGGAATAGATTTATATTTGGTAAATAAATTTCAACATGGACAAAAATAAGGTATTATTTGGTAAGGAAAGCTAGGTTACAGCAATAGGCTTGCTGCTAAAGGGATATAATTAAAAATAGACGTTTGGTAAGCCTCAGGATATCGAGCCACTGGACAGTGTGCAGAGGAGATTGACAAGGGCGACCTGGATATAAATACCAGGAAAGGGCAAAGCATAAATGCCAGAGAATGTACATCTTCAACATGAAAGAATATAACCATCAACCCTTGACATTCAGTAGCTTTGTCATTGCTGAAACCTCACTATCAAATCCTGGGGAAGTGTCAAACTGTACTGGGACCAGCTGTACAAATATTGTGGTAGAGCTCTTGTGGTATATTGGTAGTGGCCCTACCTCTGAGCAAGGGGCCTGTGTTCAAGTCCCTCCTGCTCTAGAGGTGTGTTACAACACAAATATTATGGCTACTGGAGCAGGTAAGAGGCTAGGAATACTGAGGTGAGTAACTCATCTCCTGACTCCCCAAACCCTGTCCACAAGTCACAAATCAGGAATGTGATGGAATAATCTGCACTTGCCTGGATGGGTGCAGCTCCAGCAACAGTCAAGGTATATAAGAACACCACCACCTTTAAGTTCCTCTCCAAGCCACTCACCAACCTGATTTGGAAATATGTCACCGTTCTTTCACTGTTGCTGGATTAAAATCCTGAAATTCCCTATCCAAGGGCATTGTGGGTCAACCTGCAGTGCATAGACTGCAGCGATTCAAGCAGGAAGCTCACCTCCACCTTCTCAAGGAACAACTAGGGATGGGCAATAAATGCTGACCTAGATTAGAGTGGTGCTGGAAAAGCACAGCAGGTCAGGCAGCATCCGAGGAGCAGGAAATGCGACTTTTCGGGCAAAAGCCCTTCATCAGGAATGAAGACAGGGAGCCTACGGGTGGGGAGATAAATGGAAGGTGGTGGGGGGGGGCTGGGAAGAAGTAGCCAAGAGTACAATAGGTGGATGGGGGAGGGGATGGAGGTGATAGGTCAGAGGGGAGGGTGGAGCAGATAGGTGAGAAGGAAGATTGGCAGGTAGGACAGGTCATGAGGATGGTGCTGAGCTGGAAGGTTGGAACAGGAGTAAGGTGGGGGGAGTGGAAATAAGGAAACTAGTGAAGACCACATTGATGCTATGGGGTTGAAGGGTCCTGAGGCAGACGATGAGGCGTTCTTCCTCCAGGCGTTGGGTGGTGAGAGAACGGCATTTTAGGAGGACCAGGACCTGCATGTCCTTGGCAGAGTGGGAGGGGGAGTTGAAATGTTAGGGCAGTGGGGTTAATTGATGTGGGTGTCCCGGAGATGTTCTCTAAAACGCTCTGCGAGAAGGCATCCAGTCTTCCAGCACCACTTTAATTTTGACTCAACTCCAGCATCTGCAGTCCTCACTTTTGCCTAATAAATGCTGATCTAGCCAGCGATATTCACCTCCCACAAATAAATAAGAAACACAAAATAAATTCTCATTTGCTCCCCTCAGAAGTCAAATCTGCTCCAGGGGATCTTGTGGATCTAATGTTATTCAAATCAGTTTACTTTCTGTACTGTGTAGTTTCTGCTTCACTTAGGACCAGTTCCGCCCCCAGTGATAGGTGAGAAGAAAAATCAACAAGCACCCCATCAATTGGCAATGCATATAGATTGAGGAAGAATGAGACTCTAGGGGACAACTTATTAATATTTTGTACTTACCCTGAGCTCCTTCTCTCCTTCGCTGATGCTCCCACAATTGTGGCCCTTGTGTTTCCCAAATACAGTGCAGAGAGTGCAGACACACACCTTATCCTCCTTACAGTAAATGTTCAGCAGCTCCTGGTGCTCTGTACATTTCCACTGGGACACATCTGCAGTGGGATCTACAAGGAGATGACTTTTAAACACTATGCTCTCGGTGTGATGCCTGAAGTGTTCCGGGCACATGGAAGCTTCACATTTCAGGCAGGTCTTCACTGCCGGCCGTGGGTGGCTGGGGCAGTAGTTACACAGAAGTGAATGGGTTGAAGTATTTTGAACATTATATTTCTCAATAATGCTTGCAAGTTTGAAATTCTTCTGCAGATCTGGCCACTTCTTGTACTCTGCCCTACATTCAGGGCAGGGATAAGCTTCAAACACGGCCTCTTTCCAGGTTTTCTCAATACAGACTTTACAGAAACTGTGCTTACAATTGAGAATCACAGGATCAGTATACATTTGTAGACAGATGGAACAAATCAATTCCTCCTCTAACCATGCTTGAGGTGAAGCAGTCGCCATTTGTTAAGGGGAATAGAAACTGAAAGTGACTTGCAGAGAATCACTGACATGCAGGAAACTCACAGCATTGCGATTGGTTCAAAAATATTAACCACATTATTTGTCAAAGGAAATACCTACACCAACTAGATACAAATGTAATGATCTGGACTTGAGAAATAGATTTAACTTAAACTAATAAATAGAGGACCTCATGCTCTACTGTTTGTTACCTGACAGGGATGAAATTTTAGAAGGGGACAGAAATTGCATTTATTGCTCACTTGGCACGACCTCAAGATGGCTTCAATGTATTATGGTTAACAGAACATTTTGATGAGGATTTTGAGCTTGCAATAAGCTCCTTTAACTTTGGACAAGGCCAGGGTCAGAAATTAGGTGCTGCCTCAGGACTGTTCAGAATCAGAGCAGTGACCCCAACCGCATGACACCCTCCCCCTGACCCCAGCATAGTGACTCCACCTCCAACTCCAGCACTGTGACCTCCTCTCCTTGACCCTAGCACAGGCATCCTAATCCCCCATGACCCCAGCACATGAATCCCTCCCCATGTTCCCAGCATAGAGACCCAATCCCTCTGACTCCAGCACAGAGATCCCAATCCTTCTAACCCAAGCACATGTCCCACCCATGACCACAATCCCCTTGAACCTAGCACAGTGACCCCCCTTCCCACAACCCCAGCACAGTCACTCCAATCCCCCTGAACCTAACAGTGGCCCTGACCCCTCAGTAAAGCACTCTCTCCCCCGAAGCCTACAAAGTGACCCCCTCCCATGACCCCAGCATAGTGATCCCAATCCCTGACCCCAGTAAAGTGACTCCTCCCTCAACAGTTAACACTTTCTCCTGACCCGAGCAACAGTGACCCTGAATCTGTGACCCTTCCCCCGACCACAGCACAGTGAGTGTAATATTTGCTGGAAGATGTGGTGCCAATCAAGTGTACTGCTTTGCCCAGGATGGTGCCAAGCTTCTAGTGTTGTTAGAGCTCCACCCATCCAAGCATTTGGGTGAGTATTCTATCATGCTTTGGATTCGTGCCTTTTTGGCTTAGAGTCGTCAGGAGATGAGTTACTCACTGAAGTATTTCTAGATGACAAGATGTTCTTGTCATCTCAGTATCTACGTGGCTAGATCAGTTATAAGTCAATGGTAAATCTCAGGTTTCTGATAGTGAGGCTGTTGACTGTCAAGGGCCAGTGGTTAACTTCTCTCTTGCTGCAGACAGTCATTATCTGTCATGTGTAGCACAGATCTCACTTGCCACTTGTCAACCCAAACCAAAATATTGACCAGGACTTGCTGTATTTAGACAGGGACTGCTTCAGTATCTGAGGAGCCATGAGTGGTGTAATCTTCAGCAAATACCTCATTTCTGACCTGATGGAGGAATCAATTTAGAAATATTAACATTTAAGTCAACTTGCCATTATCACCTGCACTAGTTTACTTATAGCACCAGATTTATGCCTGAGGTCTCCACTGGTTCGATCATATCTGGCAGAAAGGAATAATTTTGAATCGAATCTACATCGGAATATAGACAATGTTACCGTTCCCCTTTCCTGTCAGAAATCTTGACAAAATAGATGCCACAATAGGCTTAACATATGTAAATTGGCACTAATGAGTCTGAAATAGACCAAGATCTTCCAGTATCAGTGAAAATTTGAGTAATATTTGAACATCTGGAAGAGAACTAAAATATCAATATAGTCATTTGAGACCCAAAGTGAATAGAAACTGTGAACTGCTATAAGTGGTTATAAGCCTCAGGGGAAGTATCATGCAATAACACTGATGCTGTTTTGTGGTTTATACGTTAGTCTGCAGAAAGTAAAGTTTTCCTGGAGTTATAACCATGACGGGAATGGATAAGGAGAATAACAAACACCTTTTGTCGAAGAGTGTAGTACTGGAAAAGCACAGGTCAGGCAGCATTTGAGGAGCAGGAGAATGGACGTTTCAGGCATAAGCCCTTCATCAGCATCTGCAGTCCTCAGTTTCACCCAGCAAACATCTTTTCCCTAGTGTAGACGAGTTCAAAACTAGGAGGCATCATTTTAAGGAGGAAAGTTTGGAAGGGATCTGAAGGGCACCGAGGGTGGTTCATATTTGGAATGAACTGCCAGAGGAAATGGTAGATGCAGATACAGTTACAACAATTAAAAGACATAAACGAGAAATGTTTAGAGGGATATAAGCCAAATGGCACGAGTTTAATCTGGGGAACTTTGTCAGCATGAACAAGTTGGACAAAGGGTCTGTTTCCGAGCTGTATAAATGTACAACTATACACAATTCCAGATTCTATTAATTTAATTTGGATTCCAACAGCTGCAGTGGTAAAGAATTCAATCAGTATTTCCAGAATGTTAACCTAGGCTTCTAGATTTGGAGTCCAATGACATTGGTATAAGGAAAGTAGTTGTAGTGATGATATCATCAAACCATCAATTTTTGATTCCAACTCCTACGTTCAAATTAACTTTGTTTCAGTATCTTCTGATTTGATAGTCTTTACTCCATCCTTTGATGTATCCCAGCTGCATTTTGTTTATTCTGACAAGATCGAGTTGTGTTTAATCACTCCTGCCTTTCACCCTATGGAGATGTGCTCTTTTGGTTTTTACTCTTCCTGCCCCACCTGCCCATCCTTGCATAATACTTAATATTTTAGCTTTACCTACTTCCAATGAAAGGTCTTATTAACTGTTTGTCTCTCTGCAATGTTGCTTATAAATCCAGTATTGTGTTTACATTTTCATTCAGATTTTAGAATACTGTTTCTCTGTAAAGTCACAGCTAGATATATCCTAAATCATTGCCTGTTCTCATGCAAGGACATGAAAATATTCAAATTCTCTCTACCCTTTCTTTTAAAAACATTTTTTTGTAAATATATTTATCAGCAAGAAAAAAAATGGACTTCTCAAAAATATAAAATTATTGAAAATATAAAAAACAGTATAATGAAAAACACAAATTACAACTCCTGTCAACTAACTACTAACCTACTCTATAATACAAAACCAATAAATAAATAAGTGACTAATAAAACAAAACAAGACACAAAAACATAGAATAACAATGCTTGGCACAAAGCTCCCAAACAAAAGAACAGAGACATATATATACTCGCATTAATTCAGGAGTAACCCCTTCCAGGATCCAGGGCTCAGCAAACCTAACCAGCCTGGTTAAACAAACGCTCTAGTTAAGATAGCAGACAAATCTGTATCCAAATAACTCAAAAAAGGGCTGCCATGTCTTATTAAAAAAGTCTGTTGTGTGGTGCACCATATTCATGAGAAAACCCAAGGGAACATGCTCCATAATTAATTTTCACCATCTCAGCAAGCCCAGTGGATTCTCAGACACCTAATTCATCAGAATATTCTTCTGTGCACAGTAATTAAGAATATTGAATAGCTTCTTCCCATGCCCGTCCAAAGATGATAAATTTGGTAGACCTTAGAGGAGATATATTGTGTCTACTTTAACTTTGGTCCTCAATACCCTCCCTGTCTCTCCTGCCACAGCGCTCCAATAAACACGGAGCCTGTGGCATGTCTAGAAGCATGGGTAAGAGTACCTACACTTATCTTACATTTGGGGCAGATTGAAGATGCCCCTTTTCTAAACTTCGCCAGACAGTCCGGTGCCAAATGAACCCTATGTAGAACTTCTAACTGCATAGCATATGTCCTATTACAGATTGAGATCTTTTGCACGTTCTCCCGTATGTCGTTCCACGTTTCAGAAGAGATCTCCACTCCAAGCTCTTGCACCCAGACATCACATAACCAGTTGCCAGGCCCTACTACCCAGTAGGCTTTAGAGGGCACTAACTGAGAGGGTGTTTGTGGAACGTAGCAACACCCTCTCTGTATTGGGCTTGTAGGGCTTAGTAAGAAGCTGGGTCTTCTTCTGGATGAAATCCCTAACGTGAAAAAAATGGAAAAGATCTCTACTAGGTAACCCGTATTTGTGGCTCAATTGCTCAAAGGACATCATAATCTCCCCTCAAATAAGTCTCCCAAACTAGACATTCCTCTCGTTGCCCACAGTTTGAACCCTGAGTCTATCATCCCTTATCGGAACCCCCGCATACCAACTATGGAGGTGAGTGGCCAAGTCTTGGATAAGCAACCCTCACTCTGACACATTTCCCTCCATGCCTTGACCGTACTAATAATAGGGCTCCGGCAGTAGTCCATAACTGTCCTCATCTTATCCATGAGCAACATTAATAAGAGGGCACTTTGCCTGAGAGTTCTCAATACCGAGCCATATTGAGCCTGGATCGTTACCTGCCCGATCGCACAAAAAGGACAGCAGGGAATTCAGTTCATACCTCCTGATGTCTGGGAAATCAACTCCTCCCCATCCTTGAGGCAACTGTAATTTAGTAAGTTTGATGAGGGGCTGTCCACAACACCAAGCGAAGGAACTAAACCAATCCATAAGTCTCTGCAACGTTGACCTGGGAAACATAGGGAGCAAATGCATGGGATAAAGCAAACAAAGGACATTCATCTTAAGGGCTATTCAGCCCAACCATGAAATTGGAAGAACCTCTCATCTTTGGAGATCGCATCTAATATTGTTGAGCAAGTTAGCAAAGTTAGTTTGAAATAATTGATCTAACATGAAGCTAATAAAAATGTCTAGTTATTGGAACCCTACCCGCGACCACTTGAAGGGGAACCTAGGGCCATCTTCAACCTCTGGCACTTCCTTGAGGTCCCCAAAGGCATAGCCTCCGACTTAGCTTATCTCTCCACGGTTCAGGTTCACTGCCTTTATTCCTGATGAAAGGCTTTTGCCCGAAACGTCGATTTCGAAGCTCCTTGGATGCTGCCTGAACTGCTGTGCTCTTCCAGCACCACTAATCCTAAATACCTCCCTGGCCTATCCCCATACTCAAACAGCCTTGGTCTACCAAAGGCAAGTCTTCTCCTTGCGGTCTGTGTAAATACTGAATTCAGGGCAGCCTGGAGGGCTGAGATTCACTGTAGCTTGGAGAAAGTGAGGACTGCAGATGCTGGAGATCAGAGCTTAAAAATGTGTTGCTGGAAAAGCGCAGCAGGTCAGGCAGCATCAAAGGAGGAGAATCGAGGTTTCTAATGCCCGAAACATCGATTGTCCTTCTCCTTTGATGCTGCCTGACCTGCTGCGCTTTTCCAGCAACACATTTTTAAGCTCATTCACTGTAGCTTGGTCAACAAAGGCCTCACAAAACGTGCTGCCTCAGTGGCTTTCAACCATGTCTCCCCATTCTGTCGTTTTCGGCTAGCTGAATGGAAATAACCTAATCCCCTAGCCAAGGCCTTAGCAGTCTCCCATAACATAGATGGACTACTGGCTGTGCCTGAGTTGATAGTCAATAACTCCTGAAACTCCCTCGAAATGTATCCCACAAATTTGGAATCCTTGAGGAGAAAAGGATCCAAACGCCAGTGAACCTAGCCCCTCACTCTTGGCCTTCATCTCCAAATATACCACCGGGTCATCAGAAATAGCTACGTTCCCAATTTTACAACTCAATCAAATTCCGAAAGGTCAAGGGCGTCAGAAAAAGATCAATCCTCGTATGACATTTATGCAGGTTTGAAACAAAGGTGAAGTCCCTGCAGGTAGGGTGAAGACATCTCCAAATGTTCACCAGCACCAATTCCTCATATAAGTCAGTCACATGCTTGGCCTGCCAAGAAACAGTTGGGGGCCCACAAGGCATCCTGTCCACTGTTGAATCCAATCAAATATTTGAGGAGAAGTGCAGGGGGAACAGTAGACATTTAAGATGCCATATTCATCCCCATGTATCAGAGCCTTATGGCCCTTGCTCATCTTTCGCCTGCTGTAATAAAGGGAATGGAAAATTTTCTGCGTAAGTATAGCCACTCCCCTACTTTTAGTAGTAAAAGGATGAAAAGAGTACCCAGTCATACACCCCCAAATGTTGTAGCTTCAGGTGTTCCCCATCATCACGATGGGTTTCCTACAACAGGGCGATATCAATCCTTTTTCCCTCAAGGCAAGAAAGCACTTCTTTCCTTTTAACAGGTGAATGACTTCCCTTGATGTTCCAGGTGCACCATGTAACATGACACTTAGCCATATGCCCTTTTAGAGACCCTTGAATCCCCAGGAGGGAAAACCCTGCTTGTAATGCAAACCAACTGTAAAACCTTGAACGGGAGACTCTTCCCAAGCCCATTGGGGACACTCACCCTACTCATCGCCCCCTTCACAACTCCTTCAAGCCCAAACTGAGCCCCAGCCTCAGGCAAAAAAAAACTAAATAAAATGATTCTTAAGTCAACAAAAAAAATACAGGATAAGTACCCCGCCCATCCCCGGCTCGATGTCACCCCTACTTGTGACTAAAAAGAAAACAAAAAACAGGCAGACAACAGAGGACACCCACACAATTTCCCATCATAAAATGGGGTTATAAACATATTATAGGTACAACATATTCCAAGATTTAAAAATAAATTAAGGAAAGAGAGAAAAAAAAATAGGGGAAAGGGAAAACACAGGGAAAGGAGGAAAAGAGGACAAACAATTAATCGTATTCTTCAGACCAGTCATCATTTTGAAGTGTCTACAGAGTTCTTAGCTTTATCCGCCAAGTCTGGCATATAAACTGTATCCTCTGACTGAAACAGAGCACTGTGGGGTACCTTATGGAGTACTGGATGCCGAGGTTTCTCAGCCTCTTTTAAACTTCATTGAACGACTTCCTCTTTTGGATTACAGCTGCTGAAAAATCCTGGAAAAACATGATTTTTGACCCCTTGTGCAGCAGTGCCTGTGGGTCTTTTCCCAGTGATCTGGAGACTTCTATCACTCTTTGCTTGCCCTTGTATATGCAGTAGGACCAGGTGGGGGCGCTGTACCCACCCAGACCTGTGCACTTGGCCCTTTCAACGTGCAGCCAGCTGGACTCGATTTGAAGGCCCAGGAATTGCCGCACCCAGTTTTCAAAGCAGCGGACTGGCTGCCACCTCCTTCACCCTCTGGGAGCCCGACAATCCAAAGATTCATCCTTGACCTCCATTTCTGAGGTTGTTGACCTGGTCTCTTAAGGTCCGCACCTCCTGCTCCAGTACCTGGATCTGACCGGATGTGGACTCAATTGCCGCTTCAGAGGCCTTGGTTCAACCGTGCATGTCCTCCAGCCACTCCGAGGCCCTGGACCTCCTGTTCATGCTTCTGCAGCATGGATGTTATGGGTTGGACCTGGGCACAGATCTCAATCGCAGCCCAAACCTTCGAGGTAAGCCGCCAATTCCTTTGAGTCTGTCAGGTCCCCTGGGGGTTCGGGAGAGGCTGCTGCTGTTGCCTCTAGTGTGCCCGGTGCTGCAGGAGTGTCCTCCCTGCTGCTGTTTGCTTACTTTTTGCTTTTGGCATCCCTCCCACTCCCAAATATTAACGAATGTGCGTTCTGTAAGGTTTTAAACTAATAATTCCTCCACATAACTTGGCCAGGGATAGCAAAAAACACCAGTATGCCTTGGCTGTTAGACAGAGCCATCCACTGCAGTTATACAGAAGCGCTGCCATCTTGCCGAATCACTAAAATCTTCTTACCCTGTTTAATGATCTCTCACATAACAGAAATCGGTCCTTCCAATCCAGTGTATCTTGGAATCTCAATTTCATACAATTCATTTAAACCTCTCAGCTCCAAAGAAATCAACATAGGCCTATGCAAACTTGTATTACAGCTAAAATATTTTAGTCCTGACTATCCCTTTATTTGTGAACACATTTCTTATAATGCAACGACTTGCACTGTACAACTTTTTAGCTATGATCTAATGACTTTTAACATTGGCTGAGGCCTAGAACGTAAAAACAGCAATCAATGATCCTGTGGGTCTTCATGACCACCTTACCTATCTGCCACACCTTCAGGGTTCTGTGAATCTAAGACACTAAATCTCTCTGCTTTTCTCCATTCTTAAAATATTACTATGTATGCATTCCTTTTGCTTTGCGACACATTGCATGAATTTATTTTCCCATTTCTACCCACCAATCATTTATCTTTGATCACAAGATGATATCAAAAGTTTGCTATGTTAATGTTACAAGGAATTTGCTGAATCTTCATCTAGCATAATGTGTGCTATCCAGGTCACTTAAACCAGCACAGATTCTATCATTTATGCAGCGATGGCAGTTTAAGGGAATGCTCTTTACAATAGATCTTTCATCTAAAGGAATCTAGTGGAAGGAAGGAATTGGGGAATTAAAATGAACCAGCAACTCCTTTTTTCATAGAATCCTTAGTGTGGAAACAGGCTTTAGGCCCAAGTCCACACCAACCATCAGAAGAGTACCCCACCCAGACCCATTCCCCTACCCTATGATTCTACATTTACCCGACTAATGCACCTAATTTTCACATCCCTGAACACTATGGTCAATTCACCTAACCTGCACAGCTTTGGATTGTAGGAAGAAACCAGAGCACCTGGAGAAAACCCATGCAGACACAGGGAG
Source organism: Chiloscyllium plagiosum (assembly GCF_004010195.1). NCBI lineage: Eukaryota > Metazoa > Chordata > Chondrichthyes > Orectolobiformes > Hemiscylliidae > Chiloscyllium > Chiloscyllium plagiosum. Next base: position 2,388,807 of record NC_057740.1, read on the forward strand.
AATGTGCAAACTCCATACAAAAGTCACCAGAGGCTGAAATTGAACCTGGGTCCCTAGTGCTGTGAGGCAGCAGTGCTACCACCTTTCAAGGGATGAAAATTCAAAATTAGGATGATAGCTTAAGAAAAGTAGGTCTGCTATCAAAAGCAGTGAAGTTGCATGAATATTGAATTAAACAGAGTGCAAGAGACAATTAAACGTAGTCTTATGCAGAACTATTGTCCAAAGCACCCTCATACAATTTCTGGATTGAGAGTAATGAGAGTAAGAGGTTGTTACTTGAGAATCAGATGGAAGAGAAGGAAACGACTAGGAAGTACCTTAAAAAGTCATTCCTTTTAATAATGCACTACTATAACCAAACTCAAATGCTAACATCTATCATATTAGAAAACATTAGACATCAGAAAAGGTGCATCTCTAAATTTGCATCTAATCCTAAAATTAAATTCAGACACGCAAAGTATATTTTCACTTTTATTTATGGAAAATTGAAGTGACTCTTTCAGAGTCTAGGCTCAATACAAGTACTTTAACAATAAAGTAACCATGAAATGATCATTAATTCCAAAACAATTCTGGTTTCAGAGGCAGTAAACAAAAATACACAAGAACATGGTACTGTGATTAGCACTACGCACCACTATTAAAGATTTCCTTTACATTAAAATCAATTAATAGAAATAAGAGCTAGTAGCGATGCTGGAAGCGAGGATCACTGGACATTCTCTGCACTCTGTCTTGGTCACCAAAGCTGCCTGGTCCTTGCATGCCACCACCTGCCATCATTTGGACAGTGCGACTCATAGGTTGACCACCCCCCTGCTGGATCCCACCTTGCACAAATCCTCCTTGCCTGTGGAAAAAGGGTATCTGTCAATTCAGTGGTACTGATGGATATATCAAAAGCTGAATAAGAAACAGCCCATAAAAATAGTACCAAAAATATAAGACCTCTATGGCCAGAGCATTTGTTGACAAGACAAATCAATACGTTTTGTAGAATTAATAATATTCATTACTAATGGCCCATACAGGCATGACATCACAGAGACAAAATGGCTGTTTAGCCCATCATGCATGGGCCAGTTCTCCGAATGAGCATCTCACCTGTCCTGCAATTCTCTCTGGACATTATTCCTTTTCAAATTATTGCCTTCTGAATACAACTTCACTCTCAGATTGTGCATTCCAGACCCTAGTTCCTGCATGATAAAATTTTCCTTCTATCACTTATGTTTCTTTTAATTGTTACTTTAAATCTGTATCCTCTGTCTTAATCCTTTCACAAGTGGAACACTTACTATATATTTATTCGGCCCAGACCCCTCATGCTTAAATACTTCCATCAACTCTTCGCTCTGCCAAGAACAATAGCCTCAACTTCTCCAAATTATCTTTATAACTGAAATCCCTCATCCCTGGAACCATTATTGTAAAACATCTTCTGTACTCTTTGAAATACCTCCACATCCTTTCTAGAATACAATGCACAGAACAAAGTGCAGTACTCCAGCTGAGAATGATCTGTATCTTACACAAGATCAACAACACCTTCAGATATAGAAAAGCATTCTTTTAGCCTTATATCCAACCACTGATATGACTATGTACAATAGTGGCCTCAAGAAACAACTCTCTGCAGCACTGGAACTCATTCACCCTCAAATTCCTCATCTACACTTCCTCCTTTTTGTAGGAGGTTTAAAAGCTAAGTTGCCGAATCCTGGCGAGCACAAATACAATCATGCTTGACCATGTACTACAACTCCTTCATTCTTTTGTCCATTGAGACAGTTTTCCAGAAGGTATATTTGAGCAGTGGGTCACTTGCTTCTCAGTAAGTGGAACAAAACAGAATGGATAATGGCATTGACTTCATTCACTTATGCCAGCAGCAATGAAGACTATACTGACCTCCATTCTGCATTTTTACATCAGTCATAAGTTGTTCCGAGAATGCCAAATGAACTCAGTTGCTCTGGTAAAATGAGAAGGATTGGGATCAACCTTTTCACATTAGTTCATGATCAAATAATTCAATTTTAATGTACTTATCAAGCAACCCTAATTTATAAAGCAGAAACCTCATGTTCAGTTGCAGGATGTAGGTTTTTATTCCATTCATTTACAGACAGCTGCTGAAACCATTCAAGCAGAAGTGAAATGCAACCGTAGGATACGCATGAAAGATCAAAAATGGAAAATTAACTCGTGTTGTCCCCTGCTTGGAAACTGTGTTGAGAGAAAATTGGCTAAGCAGTCAAGTAAAAGGTATATAATTAATTGTAAATAATTACACCTCGTTCATAAACATTTTTCCAGAAAAATGACACTTGTAGAAAGCAGGACGTCCTCCATAAAATGTATTTGCAAACATGATCTACCCAATATTCTAGAATAATTATTGACTACAGACCAGTCACAGTAGGACAGAGCTAATCATGCTTCACGGGCGTGTTAACAATAATGAAAATATGCACTTAATATCTAAACCAAGAGGGTACTTAGTTTTTGGAAACAAAAAAATGTGCAGTTTTCATTTCGTGAACAAGGTCCAAGAAATGACAAAAAGACAGCTTATATTAATAGTTGTATATACACGTGAACACAATGTCTGATTAAGGAGTTCAACAAAGTCCAATTTAAACAGAGGGACATGCTTTATAGAGAATGAATAAAAAAGTGCCTGATTTCTACTAAGTTATTACAAAATACAACCAATTTGGAGATTTGCTTACAGATAATGTCTACCAGGCTACTTTGAGAGTAAATCAGATATTCAGATGTGCATAGTCCAGTTAAATTTTGAAAGGTAGAACAGCAGCACAAATCTCAGCTTTACAACTTGTAAGGTTTTTTTTTCGCAACTAAATGTCCATTCTGGGGAATGGAACTTCTTGCTTCCACCACAAGTACAAAATACTTGAATGCAGAATATGGTCTCATCAATCAATCTTTTTAGCACAGGTATAGGCCTGCCAATTTAGTGACAAATTATGAATAGCTTCAAGCAAGTGGACCCCCATGAGGAACAGTCAAAACTTTATTCATGATTTATAAGGGTCAGCAAAGAAAGACAACTTCTATCCCATTAAACTGGGCTGTTTTCAAACCAAGATCCCAGCCTACAAATCAAATTGCCAACAATATCAGGAAGGGCACTCAGAACTCCTGATCAAATATTGTTTAAGTATATTTGTGCTCAGCAGGATTCAGCAGCAGCCAATAGTCACAGAGCCAATAAGCTTTTCACTTAAGACCAAGGCATTCCTCTTACCCAGGCATTCCTCCTCGTTGCATTATGTGGCCTTGTCCAGACTGGGCAGGTACACCCCTATCCCCTCCTATGAAAAGAAATAACAGGTTATTCTCCTCAAAATGAACTTTTATAGATAAGATTATTTTAAGAAAGAAAAACAAAGTTAACTCAACAAAAGCTTAAAAACTTATTCCTTATTACATTTAGTGTCCTTTCCTATCACATTTCTAGGAAAAACCCTTTCAACAGCAGAATGAAGTAGTAAATTATAACCAAAGCATTATCTCAAAACATTCCACCCCAGGGGAGTAAAATTCAATGCATACATGATTTTTAAAATGTATGCAAAATCATTAAAATGGAAAAGCCAAAGCAGTTCCAATCTCCTAGTAATGTCAGCTTAGCAGCAACTTTGGAATCAAGCAGCTACATTCAAATACAGATGTATTCTAGCAATAGAGAACTACCGTACTTGGACAGAACAGAGTAATAGTGTTATACAGTAAAGAAACAAACCCTTTGGTCCAATTCATCCCTGCCGAACATATATCCTAAACCGATCTAATCCGACTTGCCAGAATTTGGACCATATACTTTTAAATCCTTCCTATTCTTGCCCCAATCCAGATTCCTTTTAAACACTGTAATAGTACACACCTCCACCACTTCTTCTGACAGCTCATTCCATACACACCACCTTCTGCATGAAAATGTTGCCCCCCAGGTAAGACTTTGGTTATTCACCCTATCTATGCCCCTCATGATTTATAAACCCTCTATAAGGTCAGCCCTCAGCCTCTAATGCTCCAGGGAAACAAGTCCCAGCCTATTCAGCCTCTCCCTATAGCTCAAACGCTCCAATCAGAGTAGCAACATCGGAGAGATATTCTAATACCCTACCACGTGCTCAGTTCAGTGTTTAAGAGAAGAAATCCGATGCCATACAGAGAGTAAAGTCTCAAAAAAATGTCTTGGTTAACACTCTTCTGCCAAACTTGCTGTGTGAAATTGGCTACATTTGCCTACCGGTGATTGCACTTTAAAGTTAAATCCTTGAATGTAAAATGCTGTCGTGTCCTTGGAAAATAACTACTACATAGAAATTAAAACTTTTCAACGTTGAGCTGGAATGCTATGGATGCTGGTAATTTGCAGAATTACAATTTGAATAGGCATGGTTCTTCCTGCAAAGTACTGCATGACAAATGAAGGAATTAGATTCCTGATTATAACGAGCAAAGTCACTATTGTTGTTATTCTATGCCCCTAATTAGCGCCTGTTTAAAAATTAAGTGTGCACTGAGGTATCATTTATGAATGTTGAACTGCACACCAATAGTCTTCAGTTAAACAAAAACACCTCGAATTACTGAAAGTCAACATCACACATCAGGTTATAGCCCAACAGGTTTATGTGGAAGCACGAGCTTTCGGAGCAATGCTCCCACCACCTGATGAAGGAGCAGCACTCTGAAAGCTAGCACTTTCAAATAAACCTGTTAAGACTGTAACCTGGTGTTGTGTGATTTTTAACTTTGTCTACTCCAGTCCAACACCGGCATCTCTAAATCCTGTAAGTCAAGACTAAAAAAGAAAAAAAACAACTGGTGGTGAATTTAATCCAATGGTCCCCATGCCCCTGGTGAGGGGCAAGGTCAAGAAGACAGGCTCTTTATGGTAACCTCAGCTGGTCTGAGAAATGAATCCGTGCTTTCCCAGCATCCTGTACTGAAAACCAGCCATCTAGTCAACGAAGCTACCTGACCTCCACCCCCAACTATATGCACCAATAACATGAATGCTTTATATAGGTGATAAACAAGCTGTACTTGCATGCAATTAATATTCAAACTACATTTAAAATTCGCTTCCCACAAAAAATAAACAGGGTGGGGAATCAAAATTAAGCTTGAGAAATTTTAACACTATCACATTCCACTCAATTAACTTTTAGTTGCTTAGTTAGCAACATAGAGGATACAGGATACTCTTCTAAACCTAGAATTACCAACTACAGCAAACTTTTTATTAATTGGCACCTATGGGGCCGAGTATGTATGGGCTGATATCCTGATTGATCAAAGGGTCCACATAACCAATGTAAAAACGTACAATAAGTAATGCGTTGCAACTATGCTAATGCAGGGGGTGTACATATCACTGTTTTACTTCGTTTACAGCACAAATCACAAATAATAATGCGACTTTGCCTTAAATATAAAACTTACTAGCACAGGCCTTTTCACTTGCACCCTCAACTGATTACCGAACATAGTGTTAACAGTATATTCTCAGAATTTCAGGAATATAATTTTTGTTGGTTTATTGAGATTTCCACATATGAAGTGCAGGTTAAAACAAAAACTTTACTGAGTTAATTGTACTGCCCACATCAGTGAAGCAGGCCTATTAGTTTTAAGCCAGTCAATGGTTCGAAGCAGATTTTGATTTTGCATGGAGTACACTATGAAGAGATCATGGGATAGATCCCACCATAAATCCATAGCCATGCTAAATGAAGGCAAAGAGTAATCCCAGAGAGACAATTACACAGTTGCTCACGAATTCCAATGATTCATCTGACCCCACCAACACTCAACAAAATCAATCCTCTCTGGCATCATTTTGTCTACCCAATTTCTGCATTTCAACGTTTAATGTAAAGATGCTTGCATCTCAAACCAATTGCCATGCTTTGGCAAACTTGAAGCAAGGAGAAAGTGAAGACTGCAGATATTAGAGATCAGAGTCAAAAGATATGGTGCTGGAAATGCACAGCCGGTCAGGCAGCATCAGAGGAGCAGGAGAATCGATATTTCAAGCATAAGCTCTTCATAAGGAAGTGCTTTTTTAGCACCACACTTTCAAACTAGAAGCAAGCAGTATTAAAAAAAATTTCCATCCATATGGCACTTTTCACAACAACCAGACACCTGGGGATCTTGGGAACAGGGGCAGCACAGTGATTAGTATTCCTGCCGTACAACACCAGGGATCTGGGTTTGATTCCAGCCTTGAGCAATTGTCTGCGTGGAGTCTGCACATTTCTCCCGTGTGTGGGGTATCTGGGCCCTTCTGGGTAGTCTGGCTTCCCTCACAGTTCAAGTGCATGTTAGGTGGATTGGTTATGCTAAATTCCCTCTACTGTGCAGGCTAGGAGGTTAGCTATGGTAAATCTGAGATTAGTGGAATATGGTGGGATGGTCTTAAACTCTTGTCAATTATTTTGGCCCAACCACATTCTGGCATTAGTACTGACAACTCTTCTAGCATAGTTGCAACACTAGCATCCACTAAACAATGTGGAGGATTGCCCAGGTATGAGTTACATAATATGAACAAACAATGGGGAGTCTGGTGAAATGGCAGGAGAACTGAAATAATGTGAGATGTGACGTGAAAGTGCCACCTTATCGGTCTACTCTTGAGCTTCAAAGCAAAGAAAGGGCCCAGAGCTATCAAGCAACATAACTCGAGAAATAACAGGCTCAATGACCATCAGCTCAGGTTCCACTAGGACCACTCAACTCCTGACTTCATCACAGACTTGGTCCAAACATCGATAACAGAGCTAAAACACCACAGATGTGGGGACCATGATCAATGCTCTCTAAGCTGCACTGCTAATCAGCATCCCAATGCACTGACTTGCGGCTGAGGTCTCTCAAGAACCTTGGGTGTTCATACAGCAGAAAGAAAATTACTTCAACAATGCAGTTTTTATACAAGTATGGCAAACAGGTCTAGGGAAACTGGTCAAGTGAAATCAGTGAGAAAATTCTCTACTATTTTGGAATCATACTTAGCATAAAGGAAGTTAGTTATGGTGCCAGAGATCAGTCCACCTCGGTCCAAACAATATATTTGCAGGAATTATTCATGGGAGGGCTTTAGGGTCAACCATTTTCAGCTACTTCATCTCCAGAAGGTAGAAGTGGAATGAATCACTGATGATTCCACAAGGCTCAACAACATTTGCAACTTCACAAGTGTATTCATTAACAAGGGCAACATTCGGGTTTCTTACATTAACAGCATTCCTACATTCACACAAGAGCACCAGGCAATGACTGCTCCCACACAATGCACCGGGCAATGACCACCCTCTCAGAGAGGATCTAGCTGCCTCACCTTCACATTCAAGGATGTCATCATTGCTGAATTCTCTTCTATCAATATTCTAGAGATTACCATTGACCAAAAACTGAACGAGTAGCCATATTATTTATATGGCTACTCACGAGCATAACAGAGGCTAGCAACTTTGCAGCAAGCAATTCACCTGCCTCCCCAATGCCTTGAATACAATCTACAAGGCACAAGTCAGGAGTGAGATATAATACTCTTCTTGCCTGGAGAAGTGCCACTCCAATACTCTAGGTCTTACACCACCCAAAACAAAGCAGCTTGTTTACTTGGCACATCCACAAACATTCACTCTCTACATCACTGATACACTGTGCACCATCACAACATGCACTGCAGCAATTGACCCAGGTTCCACAGACAGCACCTTTCAAACCTGTGACATTCACTTCCTTGGAGTAGAACAGATGCAAGGGAACAGCACTACCTGCAAATTCCTCTGATATGTACACTATCTTAACTTGGAAATATATTATCATTCCTCCACTATCAGAGGGCAAATTCCTGGAACTTCTTTCTGAACAGCACCATGGACAAACCTCCACCCCAAGGACTGTAACAGTTCACCACCTAAATCTTGAGGGTAAATCAGGGCTAGGCAATAATGTTAGCATTGTCAGCAGTGCCCACATCCTAAGAATAAGTCTTAAAGCAAATATAGTTTTAGACAGTCACTGCTGCAATGAAGGGAAGAGCAACTAATTTATGCTCAGCGAACTCCCAGAAAAACAGAGATTATGATCAGATAACCTGTTGTGAGGACACCCGGGAGATCATCCCTGTTCTTCTTAAAATGCAGCAGTGCTAAGGAAGCTTTTAGAAGGCAGACAGGGCCTTGGTTTAGTTTATTATCCAAAACACCACCGACAGTCCAACACCCTTTCAGTACTGAACTGGAATGTCAGCTTTGATTTGTGTGCTCAGATCCTTGAGTGGAAGTGGAAACCAGAACCCTGTGATTCAGGACTGCCCCACAGTTGACAAAATTGCGTCTCGATCAGAGTGGTCAGCAGGTCAGGCAACATCCGAGAAGCAGGAAAATCGATGTTTCGGGCAAAAGCCCTTCATCAGGAATAGGTTTCCAGCATCTGCAGTCCTCACTTTTGCCTGCCTGATGAAATTACGTGACTTGTTTGATGCTTCTTTCCAAAACTAAAAAGGCGCTCTCAAGTTGGTGGAGAGACAGTGAGACAGCAAAATCAGCAAGTTCAAAATCACTCATGCCTGTGAACAAATTACGTTTTTAAAATATCATTTCGGGCACCCGTGAAGTTTGACCTTAAGAGTCATAGAGATATATAGCATGGAAACAAACCCTTCAGTCCAACGCCGACCAGATATCCTAACCTAATCTAGTCCCATTTGCCAGCACTTGGCCCATCTCCTTGTAAAACCTTTTGATCTATATACCCATCCAGATGACTTTCTTTATAAACATATTTATTAGCAAAAAAAACTTCTTTTGACTTTACAAAAATATAAAGTTGTTGAAAATATAACAAATTGTGCAATTACAAAACAACTACAATCTACCAACTAGTAACCTACACTATAAAACCAAACTAAACACTGTGCAAAACACCACCAATAAATAACTAAGGACTTAAAAAAAAAATGCTCAGCGCAAAGCTCCCAACCAAAAAATGTGAGCGTTGTACATATAGCCATATTCACTCAGAGGTGCCCCATTCCAGGGCCCAGCAAACCTAACCATCCTGGTTAAACGAATGCTCTAGTTAAGATAGCAGACAAATCTGTATTCAAATAACTCAAAAAGGGCTGCCATGTCTTATAAAAAAAAGTCTGTTGTGTGGTGCACCATATTTGTGAAAAAGTCCAAGGGAATGTGCGCCATAATTGATTTTCGCCATCCCAGCAAGCCCGGTGGGTTCTCAGACACCCAATTCATCAGAATATTCTTCCGTGCACAGTGCATAAGAATACTGAATAGTTTCTTCCCAGATCTGTCTAAAGATGGTAACTTCGGTAGACGTAAGAGGAAAGATATCGGGTCTACTTCAACTTCAGTCCTCAATACCCTCCCTATCTCTACAGTCACAGTGCTCCAATAGGTACAGAGCCGACGGCATGTCCAGAAGCAATGGGCAAGAGTACCCACACTTATTTTACATTTGGGGCACATTGGAGATGCCCCCTTTTTAAATGTTGCCAGATGGTCTGGTGCCAAATGAACCCTGTGTAGAACTTTTAACTGCATAGAGTATGTCCTATTACAGATTGAGATCTTTCATGTGTTCTCCCATATGTCCTCCTATGTTTCAGAAGAGATATCCACTCATAGCCCTTGTGCCCAGACTTCACATAGCCGGTTAATATCTTGCCAGGCCCTACCACCCAGTAGGCTAAAGAGGACACTAACCAAAAGGGTGCTTGTGGAACGTAGCAACAACCCCTCTGTATCAGACCTATAGGGCTTAGTAAGAAGAAGCGCAGTCATATTCTGGATAAAATCCCTAACCTGAAAAAAAAACAAAGAAGATCTCTGCCAGGCAGCCTGTATTTGTGGCTCAATTGCTTGAAGGACATTATAACCTCCCCTCAAATAAGTCTCCCAAACTAGACATTCCCCTCTTTGCCCACAGTTTGAACCCTGAGTCTATTATCCCTTATCGGAACCCCCTAATACCAACTATGGAGGTGAGTGGCCAAGTCTTGGATAAGCAACCCTCACTCTGACACATTTCCCTCCATGCCTTGACCGTACTAATATTAGGGCTCCGGCAGTAGTCCGTAACTGTCCTCATCTTATCCATGAGCAACATTAATAAGAGGGCACTTTGCCTGAGAGTTCTCAATACCGAGCCATATTGAGCCTGGATCGTTACCTGCCCGATCGCACAAAAAGGACAACAGGGAATTCAGTTCATATCTCCTGATGTCTGGGAAATCAACTCCTCCCCATCCTTGAGGTAACTGTAATTTAGTAAGTTTGACGAGGGGTCACAAACGAAAGAACTAAACCAATCCATAAGTCTCTGCAACGTTGACCTGGGAAACATAGGGAGCAAATGCATGGGATAAAGCAAACAAAGGACATTCATCTTAAGGGCTATTCAGCCCAACCATGAAATTGGAAGAACCTCTCATCTTTGGAGATCGCATCTAATATTGTTGAGCAAGTTAGCAAAGTTAGTTTGAAATAATTGATCTAACATGAAGCTAATAAAAATGTCTAGTTATTGGAACCCTACCCGCGACCACTTAAAGGGGAACCTAGGGCCATCTTCAACCTCTGGCACTTCCTTGAGGTCCCCAAAGGCATAGCCTCCGACTTTGCAAAGTTGATCTTATCCTGAAATAGCCCCAAATGAATGAATACAGTGTGTCAGATGAGGTACAGAAGTCATCAGGTCCGATAAAAACAGAAGGATGTCATCCGCATACAGTGTAATCTTGTGTACGCTCATTCCCACTTCCGGGGTGGTTATGTGGACATTCTTATGAATGGCCTCTGCCAGCGGCTCCACCACCAATGTAAATGACAACGGTGGGAGGGGGCAGCCTTGACGACTACGTCTACCAATCTTCAAGTTCCCAGACTGCACACCATTGGTGATGACAGCAGCCAGAAGGTGGCAATATAAAACCTCCACCCACCTAGCAAAGACACCACCCAGCCCAAACCGCTCTAAGCCATAAAAGAGATACGGCCATTCCACCCAGTCAAATGCTTTCCTCTGCATCTAAGGAAATCACTAACCCCCTGGATCAATCATTGCTGGCATACTTGGACCATATTCAGCAACCTTCTAATGTTAAGAGGGCCTACGGCCACTTATAAAACCTGTCTGGTCCTCTTGACAATATGGGGCAACACTTTCTCCAATCTCAGCATCATGATCTTAGACAGAAACTTGAAACCTGTATTTAACAGAGAGATAGGCCTGTATGAGGCACAATCCTCATGAACCTTCCCCTTCTTAAGAATGAGGGAAATATTAGCTTCTCTCAAAGATAGTGGTAGGCATTCATGCATATGGGACTGATTGTACATCTCCAATAATGGCCCTGACAGAATCCCTATAAACTCCTTATAAAACTCACTCAGGAGGCTATCAGGGCCAGGTGCTTTCCCAGCACCTTTCCCTGCAACCGCAAGAAGTGCAAAACTTGCGCCCACACCTCTCCCCTCACCTCCCTCCAAGGCCCCAATGGATCCTTCCATATCCGGTCGCAAATTCACCCACACCTCCACACACATCATTTACTGTACCCGATGCACCCGAGGTGGTCTCCTCGACATTGGGGAGACAGGCCGCCTACTTGCGCAACGTTTCAGGGAACACCTCTGGGACACCCGCACCAACCAACCCAACCGCCCCGTGGCTGAACAACCGCCCCGTGGCTGAACACTAACTCCCCCTCCCACTCCGCCAAGGGCTTATGCCCGAAACGTCGCTTCTCCTGCTCCTCGGATGCTGCCTGGCCTGCTGTGTTTTTCCAGCACCACACTTCTCAACCCCATTCTGAAGTTGTCTAGCTGCCTCCTGTATTTCCTGGACTGTTAAGGGGGCATTAAGAGGAAAGGCCTGTTCCAAGGTTACCCCACAGAGGTCCAAGCTGTGAAAAAAGGTTTCCATCTTGACCCACCTACCCTCACAACTTTCAGACTGATACAATTCAGAGTAAAAACTTTGAAAAGCCTCATTAATCCTTCCGGCATTGTATGTAAGGACCCTGGTGCTGTGTCTGATTGTACTAATGGATTGGGGAGCACACTTTTTCAGAGTCAGATATGCTGAATACTTCCCTGGCCTATCCCCATACTCAAACAACCTTTGTCCACCAATGGCAAGTCTTCTTCTTGCAGTCTGTGTAAGTATTGAATTCAGGGCAGCCTGGAGGGTTGTGATCCACTGTAGCTTGGTCACCAAAGGCCTCAATAAATGTGCTGCCTCAGCACCTTTCAGTTGCGTTCAAGTAGGCGGTGCTGCTCCCCCTTCTGCCATTTCCGGCTAACCGATTGGGAAATACCTAATCCCCTAGCCAAGGCCTTACTAGTCTCCCATAACATAGATGTACTACTGGCTGTGCCTGAGTGGAAAGTCAATAACTCCTGAAACTCGAAAAGTATCCAAACGCTAGTGACCCTAGCCCCTCACTCTTGTCCTTCACCTCCAAATATATCACCGTGTGATCAGAAATAGCTATGTTCCCAATTTTACAAATCAATCAAACCCAGAAATATCAAGGGCGCCAGAGAAAGATCAATCGTTATGCAGGTTTGAAGTAAAGGTGAAGGCCCTGCCGGTGGGGTGAAGACATCTCCAAATGTTCACCAGCACCAACTCTTCATATAAGTCAGTCACCTGCTTGGCCTGCCAAGAAACAGTTGGGGGCCCACTAGGCATCCTGTCCACTGTCGAAACCTCGCCATGTATCAAGGCCTTAAGTATCACAAACCACCCTTGCTCATCTTTCACCTGTTCTAATAAAGCGAATGGAATATTTTTCTGCATATGTATAGCCACTCCCCTACTTTTAATAGTAAAGATGAAAAGAATACCCAGTCATAACACCCCCAACTCCCCACCATTGTAGCTTCAGGTGTTCCCCATCATCAAGATGGGTTTTCTGCAACAGGGCGCTATAAACCCTTTCCCTCTTAAGGCTAGAAAGCACTTCCTTCTTTTTAACAAGCAAATTACTTCCCTGGATGTTCCACGTGCACCGTTTAACAAGACACTTAGCCATATCCCCTTTTAGAGACCCTTAAACCCCGTCTTGCCAAGTCCCAGATGCCTTTTAAATGCTGTAATTGTACCAGCTTCCACCACTGCCTCTGGCAGTTCATTCTGTATATGTACCACTCTGTGCTTGAAAACCTTGCTCCTTATGCCCCTTTTACATTTTTCTCGCTCACCATAAACCTATGCCCTCTAGTTGTGAATTTCCCCATCCCAGGGAAAAGATTGTCTATTTATCCTATCCATGCCCCTCATGATTTTATAAACCTCAATACGATCACCCCTCAGCCTCCGACGCTCCAGGGAAAAACATGCCCCAGCCTATTCGGCATCTCCCAATAGCTCAAATCCTCCAACCCTGGCAACATTCTTGTAAATAAACATTCAAGTTTCACAACATCGTTGCAACAGGACGGAGACAGAATTGCACACAATATCTCAAATGTGGCCTAACCAATGTCATGTACACCCACATGACCTCCCAACTCCTATACTCAAATGCTCTGACCAATAAAGGAAAGCATACCAAATGTCTTCTTCACTGTCCGACCTTACCTATGACTCTACTTTCAAGGAACTATGAACGTGCACTAGAAGATCTCTTTGTTCAGCAACACTCCCTAGGACCTTACCATTAAGGTATAAGCTGAAAATGTGTTGCTGGAAAAGTGCAGGACAGTCAGCATCCAAGGAAAAGGAGAATCGACGTTTCGGGCATAAGCCCTTCTTCAGGAATGCCCGAAACGTTGATTCTCCTGTTCCTTGTTCAGCAACACTCCCTAGGACCTTATCATTAAGTGTATAAGTCTTGCCGAGATTTGCTTCCCCATAATGCAGCACCTCACATTTATCTAAATTAAACTCCATCTGCCACTCCTCAGCCCATTGGCCCATCTGTTCAAGATCCCATTGATCTGCAGACCTCACTTTCTCCATTAAGGTATAAGTCCTGCCCTGATTAGCTTTTCCAAAATGCAGCACTTCACGTTTATCTAAATTCAACTCCATTTGCCATTCCTCAGCCCATTGGCCCATCTGTTCAAGATCCCATTGTAATCTGAGGTAACCTTCTTCGCTGTCCACTATACTTCCAATTTTGGTGTCATCTACAAACTTACCAACTACACCTCTTATTCTCACGTCCAAATCATTTATATAAATGATGAAAAGTAGTGGACCCAGAACTGATCCTTGTGGCACTCCATTGGTCACAGGCCTCCAGTCTGAAAAACAACTCTCCACCACCACCCTCTGCCTTCTGCCTTCAAGCGAGGTCTGTATCCAAATGGCTAGTTCTCCCTGTTTTCCACGAGATCTAACCTTGCTAACCAGTCTCCCATGGGGAACCTTGTCGAACACTTACTGAAGTCCATATAGATCACATCCACTGCTCTGCCCTCATCAATCCTCTTGGTTACTTCTTCAGAAAACTCAATCAAGTTTGTGAGACATGATTTCCCACCTACAAAGCCATGTTGACTATGCCTAATCAGTCCTTGCCTTTCCAAATACATGTACATCCTGTCTCTCAGGATTCCCTCCAACAACCTGCCCACACCAACATCAGGCTCAGCTAGTCTATAGTTTCCTGGCTTGTCCTGACCACCTTTCTTAAACAATGTCACCACGTTAGCCAACCTCCAGTCTTCTGGCACCTCACCTGTGACTATCGATGATACAAATATCTCAGCAAGGGGTCCAGCAATTACTTCCCTAGCTTCCTGCAGAATTCTAGGGTACACCTGATCAGGAGAAAGTGAGGACTGCAGATGTTGGGGATCAGAGCTTCAAAATGTGTTGCTGGAAAAACGCATCAGGTCAGGCAGCATCAAAGGAGAAGGAGAATTGACGTTTCGGGCATAAGCCCTTCTTCCTGATTTATAAGGATATTGTCAGGGGTTGGAGGATTTGACCTGTAGGGAGAGGCTGAACAGGCTGCGGCTGTTTTCCCTGGAGCGTCGGAGGCTGAGGGGTGACCTTATAGAGGTTTACAAAATTATGAGGGGCATGGATAGGGTAAATAGACAAAGTCTTTTCCCTGGTGTCGGGGAGTCCAGAACTAGAGGGCATAGGTTTAGAGTGAGAGGGGAAAGATATAAAAGAGACCTAAGGGGCAACCTTTTCATACAGAGGGTGGTATGGGTATGGAATGAACTGCC
>NC_057740.1:2404241-2438424 GCF_004010195.1 Chiloscyllium plagiosum
GTCGATTCTCCTGTTCCTTGGATGCTGCCTGACCTGCTGCGCTTTTCCAGCAACACATTTTCAGCTCTGATCTCCAGCATCTGCAGCCCTCACTTTCTCCATTAAGGTATAAGTCCTGCCCTGATTAGCTTTTCCAAAATGCAGCACTTCACGTTTATCTAAATTCAACTCCATTTGCCATTCCTCAGCCCATTGGCCCATCTGTTCAAGATCCCATTGTAATCTGAGGTAACCTTCTTCGCTGTCCACTACACTTCCAATTTTGGTGTCATCTGCAAACTTACTAACTATATCTCTTATAGGAGGCTCCCAAGCACTGATGATGTCGCCTAGCCAGGGGACGAAACGTTTGCAACAAAAACTTCCAGCTCGGCGAACAGAACCACAACAACGAGCACCCGAGCTACAAATCTTCGCACAAACTTTGAACACTTACTAACTATATCTCTTATGTTCATATGCAAATCATTTATATAAATTACAAAATGTAGTGGACCCAGCACCAATCCTTATGGCACTCCACTGGTCACAGGTTTCCAGTCTGAAAAGCAACCCTCCACCACCCTCTGCCTTCTACCTTTGAGCCAGTTCTGTATCCAAATAGCTAGATCTCCCTGCATTTCATGAAATCTAACCTTGTTAACTAGCCTACCATGAGGAACCTTGTTGAACCTCTCACTAAAGTCCACATAGATCACATCCACTGTCTGCCCTCATCAATCCTCTTCAATACTTCAAAAACCTCAATCAAGTTCATGAGACATGATTTCCTATGTACAAAGCCACGTTGACTATCCCTAATCAGTTCTTGCTTTTCCAAATACATGTAAATTCTATCCCTCAGCATTCCCTCCAACAACTTACCCACCACCAATGTCAGGCTCACCTGGTCTACAGTTCCTGGTTTTCCCTTACCACCTTTCTTACATAGTAATGCTATGTTAGCCAATCTCCAAGCAAGAGGTCCAGCAATCACTTCCTTAGCATCCTGCAGAGTTCTAGGGTACACTTTTGTGGGCGGCACGATGGTTAGCACTGCTGCCTCACAGCGCCAGAGACCCGGGTTCAATTCCCTCCTCAGGCAACTGACTGTGTGGAGTTTGCACATTCTCCCCGTGTCTGTGTGGGTTCCCTCCGGGTGCTCCGGTTTCCTCCCACAGTCCAAAGATGTGCAGGTTAGGTGAATTGGCCATGCTAAATTGCCCGTAGTGTTAGGTGAAGGGGTATGGGTGGGTTGCGCTTCAGTGGGTCGGTGTGGACTTGTTGGGCCGAAGAGCCTGTTTCCACATTGTAAGTAATCTAAAACTTGATTAGTTCCTGGGGATTTATTCCCTTTAATGCATTTTAAAGCATGAAGCATCTCTTCCTCTACGATATGGACATTTTTCAAGATGCCACCAACTATTTCCCCATATTCTATGTCTCCATGTGCTTTTCCACAGTAAACGTAATGCAGAAAACCCGTTTAGTATCTACCAAATGCAAAATATTCTGAAACAAATATGATTAATTTTAGATGAAAATAACTCAAAAGAAACAAGCTGTTTCAGTTAACTGAAACAGGAATATCTTGCAGAAACCTAAAACATTGGTTGAATGAATTTAAATTCTGACCAAAGCTGAAAAACATTCCCATTAAAATGCATAACTCTGTACAGAACTGGCCCTGTTGCAATATTATTTCATAAAATAAACCATGTTTGGTCCATGTGACCTGAATTAACTGGCTCAAATGTTAAATTATAAGCCAGCACCTTGCAGTTATTTGGCTGTCAATATTTAATTATGGATGAAATATTTAATTTATTCTAAATGCATTTATAAAGGTAATTGCTAATTCTTATCACAGCTCAAGGCTGATTGGATGATTCAATCACAAGTGGAATTTTAAACAACACCGACTTCTTTTCATTACAAACCTCTCTACTAACAGATTACCTTGCCAACGATCATGATCTCTTCCCATCATTCCTCCTTCAAGGTTACCCTGCCAAGAACGCTCTGGATGACCTTCCATCTTCCGTCCATGGTCATTGCTCCAATCTCTGCCATCTCTGCATAAGAACAAATAATACCTTGATGTAAAGATACATCAAAGGGAGTTATGGGAAGATTATACATTATACCATTATTTGGCCCTGTGCATGTGCAGGATTGGTCTGCAGCATGTCAGCAAGTTAGCAGTGAGGGGAAGGTGGTACTGGAATTTGGGTTTGAAACGGAGCTTCCCCATCCCAATGGTTTCTGCAAAACCAGCTCTCAGCTATATGCACCGCGTTGCCCTCTCAGTAGCTGTGGTGAGGTGCTTTCTAATATTACAGAAGGACATCACCAGTATCACAATGGCAAAGAGGTCTATCTTCAGTCTTAGTTCTTCAATGGTCCCATTTCCAAACCTCATGCTCTTCAAGTGTCTTAAACATGATTGGCCATTTACCTCTCTTCCAACTCTCTAAGTTTTCACCAATCCCTAAAACAAGTACTATTGGGTATCTCTGTGAAACATTATTACCTGCCTCATTTACAGTGCTATCCCTCTACTTAATCATTCTGTGGGACATGCAGTCACATGGTTACAGTTTCATCTGACTCAGTAAGCCAATAAAACAGCAATAATGTGAATTCCTGCCACCATGGCCATCCAAACATCCTCAGCCATGGTTTTGTGAGCCCTTCCTAAACTTCATTATTTTCAGTTAGTTACTTCATTATTTACATTGTCCATCAGCTATTTACAAGACTAGTTCCAATGTGCATAATATCCAGTGCTACAGTCTCTTTTCAAATCTACAACAGAAATTGCCTTGAAGTGAATACTGGAGAGACAAGACTACAGAGTTTCGGTCCTGCCAAACATCCTATACTGTTACAATATGTTTCATCTTCCTCCACGAGTTATTCATTCACAGGATGCGACTGTTACTGGTTGGAACATCATTTATTGCTCATTCCTAATTGCCCAGAGGGCTGTTTGTCAACCACACTGCTGTGGATCTAGAGTCACATGTAGTCCAGATGAGTTAAGGATATCAGTTTCCTTTCGAAAGGGCATTAACGAACGAGAGGGGTTTTCTCCTCAGCCGCAATGGTTTCATGGTTAATATTAAACTCTTATTTTTAGATGTTTATTAAATTCAAATTCCACCACCTGCCATGGCAAAGATTCGAACCCACTGTCCCCACAGGATTACCCGGGTCTCCGAATTAATAGTTTAGAGATAATATCAAGCAATCACCTATTTTTGAGGGGTATGGGTATTAAAAACAGTTAGTGAATGGAGCTGATCTAAACTTGTCAACTTAAATTACTAGTACAGCAGCTTTAACAGAACAGTTGCTCCTACGTTTCTTTTGTCTACTTCAGCTGAAATCCTCATCAATAAAACATGGTCACCTCCAAACAAATGAGCTACTCCACAAATTCCCAATTCCTCCAATGTTCAGTATGAAAACTATATCCGCTAACCTCTCTGCCTATCTTAGCTCCATATATCCAAAAATACTATTGTCCTTGATAAATTGCCCCACCTTCATACCCTCATAATTTTCACTACCCTTATCTTATTTCAGCCCATCTTTCTTCCAACTCATATTCAACCCATTCCCTCATTTTGAATACTTACCTTGATTGGCGAGGCATAATTCCTCCTCTGTTATCTCCTACACGTTTCATGTCTGGCCCATAGCCACCAGCAGATCCGCCCCAACCCTCACGCTGTGATCCTGAATCACGGTTGTGGCGTTCTGGTCCTCCATGCCTTCCATCAGGATAATGCTGAATGCACATAATACAAATATTTCAGTTTGTTCAAAGAAACAATGTAAGTTGAATATGCTTTAATATTTGAACACCTTTTCAAATTAATATCATGTTTCCATATTGGAGTAATGAAGCAATGTTACTTGTCCAATGTTACTTGTCCAATGTTACTTGTCCAATGTTACTTGTCCAATGTTACTTGTCCATTGGACAAGCTTGGTCATGAGACTTGGACAAGTAACACTGGTAGCTTCACAATAATGTGATGCCAACTTCCCTTTTCACCACTATCAGAATGGTTAGTGCTCAATCTGGACCTTGTATACAACTTAATACAACATAAAAAGAATCACAAGAACATTCAGTACCATCTAGGCAGAAAAAACTCTGCTTATAATCCCTAAACTCCTATTTCCCCATTGAGAATAATCATTAGATAGTCAGACAACTGAAAGCTCAAAAGTTTCAGGAACTAGTTTGTCACGAACATCATAAATGTGTTAAAAATCACAACAACAGGTTATCGTCCAACTGGTTTAATTGGAAGCAAGCTAGCTTTCAGAGTGCTGCTCCTTCATCAGCTCAGAAGGCTTGTGAGATTTTTAACTTTGTACACCCCAGTCCAACACTGGCACCTCGAAATCATCATACATGTGCAATGTGTGGTCACCACCCTCATTGCTATTGCAAAATAAATGCCATACCACAGTCAACAGTTACATCAGTTTGTTCTGGAGAGTTGTTTTATGTGCCTCCATAACATTTCCAAAACTGACCTTTAGGTCTTCCTTTCATTATCTCTGCTCCAAGTCTGATGTCTTTCATTACCTTTGACATCAGCCTTCAGGAGTTGTTAACGACCAACACAGGGCAGGGTTGCAACATGCGAGCTATCCAGTCTCAATGTCGTACACATATTAGTTACAGTGGTTTCAACAAAAGTACTCAAATCTGATCATTCCACCCTCCCATGTTATTCAGTAACAGACTGCCTTCTTTGTAGCTGACGTCCAATGGAAGTGAAACCCCACTTTTCCCATTAGGTAGATCTTGGTTTCATATATTCCCAATTTATGATCAAAAATTAAGGAATTAAAGTTGCTTTCACCCAAATCCATGTTGCAAAGAAGACAATCCTGATTTAAGATGTAGAAGTACTAATACGATAGCTTCCAAAAGCTATATAGAATTAATAAATGTTAAAGTGAAATCTGTTACCTGGCCATCTCTATCACCGACTCCGCCACGAGAACTGAGAAAGAAACAAAACACAACCAAATTAATACAGGTATTCAAACTGCCACAGCTAGAAACAAACTGTACACACTGACAGACTGGAGGCCTGTGGCCAGCAGTGTGCCACAAGGATTGGTTCTGGGTTCATTGCTTTTCATCATTTATATAAATGACTTGGATGTGAACATAAGAGGTATAGTTAGTAATTTAACAGATGACATCAAAATTGGAGGTGTCGTGAACAGCAAAGAAGGTTATTGCAGGAGTACAACAGGATCTTGATCAGATGGGCCAAAGAGCAGATAGAGTGCAATTTCGATATATGTGAGGTGCTGCACTTTAAGAAGGCAAATCAGACATGCACATAATGGTAATGTCCTGGGGAGAGTTACTGAACAAAGAGACCTTGGAGTGCAGGTTCAGAGTTCCCTGAAAGATGGACAGGATAGTGAAGGCAGCATTTGGTATGCTTGCCTTTACTGGTCAGTGCATGGAGTACAGGAGCTGGAAGGTCAGATTGTCTCTCTGCAGGACACCAGTTAGGCCACTTTTGGAATACCATGTGCAGTTTTGGTCTCCCTTCTATTGGAGATACGCTGTTAAATTTGAAAGGGCTCAGAAAAGATTTACAAGAATGGTGTCAAGGTTGGAGGGTTTGACCTATAAGGAGAGAGTGAATAGGCTGGGACTATTTGCTCTACAGCATCAGTGGCTCATGGGTGACCGACAGAGGTCTTTAAAACCCTGAGGGGCATGCATAGAGTGAATAAACAAAACTAGAGGATATAAGCTTAAGGACAGAGGGGAAAGACTTAAAAGGGACTTAAGGAGCAACATTTTCATGCAGAGGGCAGTATGTGTATGGAATGAGGCGCCAAAGCAAGTTGAGAAAGCTGGTACAATTACAATCATTTAAAAAGGCATCTGGATGGGTATATGAATAGGAAGGGTTTACAGGGATATGGGCCAAATGCTGGCAAATCGGACTAGATTTATTTGGTATATCTGGTCCACATGGATGAGTTGGACCGAAACGTCTGTTTCTGTGTACAGCTCTATGCCTCCTTGACACTTTAAATCCCAAAATAATTTAAATATTTCACTTCATTCTGACAGTTAACTGTGATAACGTTTTGATACCATATACCTCACTCTCCTTGCACACTGTTTAACATCTTATTATCAAAATTGGGTTTGTCTTGCAACACATATTTCAATTCATTCATTTTCAGTGCCATCTGAAGCATCTAGATAAATCCTGTATAGATTCCTGCTATGCTCATGCATGAAGGGATTACTTTAGAACTTGCAAATGGTATAGAAGCAATTCACTTTAGGAAAACGTATTCCAGCTAAAAAAGCAAATCAGAAACTATGCTCAGAAATGAATTCCACAAGACACAAAAGTAGAGTGTGCTGAAAAAGCACAGGTCAGGCAGCATCCAAGGAGCAGGAAAATCGACATTTCGGGCCGGAGCCCTTCATCAGAAATGAGGCTGGGAGCCTCGGGGGTGGAGAGATAAATGGGAGGGGGATGGGGCTGGGAAGAAGGTAGCTAAGAATGCAATAGGTGGATGGAGGTGGGAGTAAAGGTGATAGGTCGGAGAGGAACTTGGGGCGGATGGGTGGGAAGCAAGACTGACAGATGGGACAGGTCATGAGGGCGGTGCTGAGCTAGAAGGTTGGAACTGGGGTAAGGTGGGGGGAGAGGAAATGAGGAAATTGGTGAAGTCCACATTGATGCTATGGGGTTGAAGAGTCCCGAGGTGGAAAATAAGGTATTCTTCCACCAGGCGTCGGTTGGTGAGAGAGTGGTGATGGAGGCTGCCCAAGCCCTGCATGTCCTCGGCAGCATGGAAGGGGGAGTTAAAATGTTCGGCCACAGGGTGGTGGGGTTGATTGGTGCTGGTGTCCTGGCAATGTTCTCTAAATCGCTCTGCAAGGAGGCATCTAGTCTCCCCAATGTAAAGGAGACCACATCGGGAGCAACAGATAAAATAAATGACACATGTGGAAGTGCAGGTGAAACTTTGATAGATATGGAAGGCTCCTTTGGGGCCCTAGAAGGAGGTAAGGAGGGAGAGGTGTGGGTGCAGGTTTTCCAATTCCTGCAGTGGCAGGGGAAGGTGGACCTGACCAAGCAGTCGCGGAGGGAACGGTCTTTGCGGAAAGTGGTGGGAAGAGAATTATATCCCTGGTGGTGGGGTCCACTTTAGGTGGCGGAAAGGTTGGCGGATGATGCGATTTACGCTAAGGTTGGTGTGTATCCGAAAAGGATGCCTAGTACAAATTACAAATCCGAAACCTTCAACAACGTTGATTCCCACTTTTATACTCCATTTCCTTTGAAATAAAGGGCAACTATTGCCCAGAGCTTGCTGAAATTTACACATGTGGACTCCCAAATCCCTTGACCTGTAGCTTTCTGCAGTTTTTCTCCATTTAGATAGTTTTCTGCTCCTCTGGTTCTCACACCTTCCTATATTATATTCCGTCTGCCAAGTTCTGGCCACTTGCCTCACCTGTCTATATCCTCTGCTGGCTGTCTTTGTCAGTCTCACTACTTGCCTTCCTACCTACTTCTATGCCATCCACAAACTTCAGTATAGCACTTCACAGCAAGTCTCACCATATATTTTATAGAATCTCTACAGTGTGGAAACAGGCTATTTGGCCCAACAAGACCATACCGATAGGCCTAAGAGCATCCCACTCAGACCCATTCCCCTACTACTCTACATTTCTCCTGACTAATGCACCTAACCTACACATCCCTGATCACCATGGACAATTTAGCATGGCCAATTCATTTAACTTGCACATCATTGGACTGTGGGAGGAAACTGGAACACCCAGAGGAAACCCACACAGACACGGGAGATGTGCAAACTCCAAACAGTCGCCTTAGGCTGGAATCAAACCCGGGTCCCTGGCCCTGTGAGACAGCAGTGCTAACCACTGAGCCACCCCATATATTGTAAACATCTGTGGCCCCAGCACTGTGGCACTCCACTAGTGACAACTCTCTGCATGGAATTTGCACGTTCCCCCAGTGTCTGCGTGGGTTTCTTCCGGGTGCTCCGGTTTCCTCCCATAGTCCAAAGATGTGCAGGTCAGGTGATTTGGCTGTGCTAAATTGCCCATAGTGTTAGGTGGCTTAGTCAGGGTAAATATAGGGTAGGGGTCTGGGTGGGTTACTCTTCAGAGGGTCGGTGTAGGCTTGATATGTCGAAGGGCCTGTTTCCATATTGTAGGGAATCTAATCTAATTACATGTTGCCACCTTAAATCTGCTCCACCTACCCCAATTCTCTTAGTTAATCCTCTATTCATGCTAATTTCATTCCTCCAACACCATGGGTTTTAACTTCTGCAAAATTGTGTGAAGACTTATCACTGCATTCTGAAAACCCAAATACATTACCACCATTGCTTCCTATTAATCTATCCTTCTCGATACCACTTCAAAACATTCCCCTTCATGAAACTATGCTCACTCTGCTTGATTAGACTCATTTCCAAAAGCTTTCCTATTACATTTATAATCGATGCTAATAATTTCCAACAGACGTTAAACTAACTGGCCTATAGTTATCATTGTTACACCTCCTTTTCTTTCTAAATAAAAGGTATAACACTGGTAGTTTTCCAATCCTTCTGGAATTTTCCAGAATCTAATGACTTTTGGAAGATTACTATCAGAACGTCCATCACCCACTTGAGCAGCATAGTGACACAGTGGGTAGCACGGCTGTCTTCTCAGCGCCAGCTAATTCTAGCATTGGGTGACTCTCAGTATGGAGTTTGCATGTTCACCCTGTGCCTGCATAGGTTTCTGCTGGATGCCCTATTTTCTTCCTTCAGTCCAAATTATGCCAAGTTGTCCCAAAGTGTCCAGGGATGAGCTATGGTAAATGCGTGGTTACAGGGATAGGGTGAGGATCTGGGTGTGCAGCTCTTTGCAGGGTCAGTACAGGCTCAATGGCAGTTGGCGGATTGTATATTTCTATCTTCATAGCGGCTTGTTTTAACGCCTAAGGATGCATCCTGTGAGGAGACTTATTGGCCTTTAGGCACTAGCATTTGTCACTAGATCTGCTAGACCAGTCAACCTAATGATTCACTGTAACAATTACTAACACCCTTCAAAACAAGGAAATGCACTAAAAATGGGATCATTGCCAAATTACTGCCTAAAACTATACAGCCACAATCAAAATAAACTCACAGACCCAAATCACATCTCTATATACTCTTAATGCTTCCTCTCAGACAATTAATCCCTGCGTCTGTAGGAATATGATATTCAGAGATCTTTTCAACTTTAACAATTCAAATCTTACCCAGAATCACGCCTGTCCGGCATCCGATCAGGCTTCCAGTTGCCACGAGGTGGCCCTCTTCGTGGAGATTCACGTCGAGGACTGTGGTTGCGATGGGAACCATGATCAAGGTGTCTATCGTGGTCTCTACCAGATTTCATGACCATATCACGGCCCCGACTACCACCTCGCCTGTCATGGAATCCTTCAAGCCTTTTATCAAACCTTCCTCCAAATGGACCTTCATCCCGACGCGGTGGACCACTATCTCTGCGGTCAAACCGATCCATTCGCCTAGTTAAGAGATAAGTTAACAATATGGCCAAAATCACTTTCACTCATGAAAAAATTAATGACGGCCAGTAAAAACACAACGTAATAAGAACAAATCTGAATTAGTTTTTTAAGACAGTCCATGGAATACCCAGACCATAAAGTATTCCAGTAAGACAATTGTCTCCAAATTGTGCTGGTTGCATTAAAAAAAACTGGAAGTAAAAAGAATGGCTGGCAGTCACTTCACCTCAGATGTAATCAAAATATTTTATCAACTGATGAATTGAGCAAAGCTGGCTGAAGAAGAAAATGAAGAACAGCCACTGGTAATTCCCAATTTTAGGGGATATAGAGCAGAACATTCAAGCTTTTTAGCTTGCCCCATATCAGATCTTAGAGTCTGACATAAAATAGGAAATGAAATGTAAAATGTTACTTCTCTCAACTTCTAAATTTTAAATTCAAGCAATTTATAAATTAATGTCGTCAGGTGGCCATTTGTAGAAACAAAATTATATACTTTCGATATCCTAGGCAATTGTAACAACGTTATGATAAGCTACAAATTGAGTTTCCCACAAATAACACAGAAGAACTGCGATTATCCAAATATCAATTATCCGCATATCAGATTATCCGAAGGAGACCTCAAGGTCCCGAGAGAAACGTTACATCAAGGACGTGTTTCCAACACTGATCGCGTCTTTGTTAGTGATTAAGCAGGCACTATCTCCAAATGGCTGATTTTCCACCCTCTCTCTCCCCCCCACACTTTCCCTGGAGTTTTACACAGGTTTGTACTCTAAATCCCCCTGTCAAAAAGTTGCAGTAAAAAGGTATGTGTGTGGCTGTGTGTGTGCACTATTTGGAGACTCACCCCCCAAAAGGCGGGAGTAGCAGCAGCCTTGCTGTTGGTGTCCAGTCCAGCTGCCCCGGAGAGGGGGAGGGGGCGCGCGATGTTGGACGGGGATGGGTGCGGGGGGGGCGGCCTGATGGGGGCTCGCATGCAGTGCGCAGGTACCTTGTCTCCTGAACAGAGAGTGGACTTAAAAAAAAACTCCAAGCCCCAGAGGAAAGGCATTTAATTGCTTAACCGAACAAAATAGTGCCCATCCATCTCGTTCGGATAACCTAGATTCCTCTGTACTTGGGACTAGTAACTTTCAGGAAGACACAATCAAAATTCAGACTTATACTCAAAATATATTTTTAGCTGAAGAACCATTTTAAATGAAACTGTTTAAAAACATTGGGAGCAAAACAATTTGAATTTTCAAATTTTTAATCATGAACTGGAAATATATGAAACCAAAATCTGCATTATGGAATAGACAGAGTTTTATTTACATTGGCTCCAACCTTGTGGTTAGTTTTGGTTCCATCAAGTGTCGTATTAGTAAAAATCACAAATTTAATACCATTGCAGTGCATACAGGACTCTCAAATTGCAAAGGTAAATAACAACCAATGCTTTAAGTGCCCTTAAATCAAAGGTGTTTCAAGTGCAAATAACATTTGATTGTAATTAGCCCAGTATCATCATTCTAACATGCATCATCTCATCTACTCCTGGTTGTAACTCACCTGTCCACCTGCATATCCGGAAATCCCCGACCTCTATCCCTGTGATCAAAATCATTGAACCTATCTGGACGGCCAAAGTCTGCTCCATGACTGCTGTACCTGCTGTCACTGTCAAGGGCCATACGTTTCTGATCAGGCCAGTACTGATCATCCCGTCTAGATGAAGATTAAAACAATTTTTAGGAGTACATACAATATGTACTAGACACTGAGGGGTGAACTGAATTAGAGATTAAATACTTACCTATCAGCATCATAAGGTCTTTTAATACCACCACGGCGCTCATGCTCATAACGCATTTGCTCCTGCTGACGTCGGAGTTCTTCTTTCTCCCTATTAATTCTCTCCTGCTCTCGCCTCCTCTCCTGTGTAAAGAGGAGTGTTTAGGACCATACAATGGACAACACTGAATCAATAATTAAAAAAAAGCTTTGTGTCTTCAATCTAATCATCATCTCTATTTGAACTTATGCATCCTATATATCCTACTATTTTTACACTAAAGTATCAGGTGCTAGACATTATTTTGAAAATACCTATAAAATATAATTAAATGATTTCCTCTACCTCTGAATCAAAAGTAGCTAAAGTGCATCTTCATTTTTTAGTCATATTGATAATTCAACTGACTACTTGTATTCTTCTTGTGCCACTGTCGTACCTGCTCTATTCTGATTCTCTCCCGTTCTAGCCTTTCACGTTCTAGCCGCTCCCTCTCAAGTCGCTTCCTTTCAATTTCAAGCCGCTCCCTTTCCCGCTGGAGCATCTCACGTTCTTCACGCTCTCGCATACGCTCCCTCTCCCATTTCTCTCGCTCTCTGTTAGAGGGAAATATTATCAGTTAACTACAGAAACAAGTCAACACCGGTTGTCGAAATAAAAGCACCATTTACCATAAAAATGATTTCTCAAGATGCGCTTTCAAAGCAAATCTCCTCATAAACAAAGAAAGCAGAAAGAGCTGACCACATTCATTACTACAATCATCTTTAATAGTGCAAATGACTCTTTTTCAATTATATCAAAACTGCTAACAATCTAACAGGAGAAAGCACAAATTGTGCTTTCCTATCTTTCACCGATTGCAGCTTGAGGAAAAACTCAGCAGAATTTCCTCAAGATTGTATAACTAACAAGAAACTCACCACAAACCAATGCACAATCTGAGCATGACGTGATCTGGAGGGGTTTCAAATCTCATATTACAACACAAAGACACCCTACGTTTACCTTCAAAACAGTGTGTGCCTCTGCTGAAATTATCATCTTCACCTGTCACACCTAGATTCAAAACTACCCATGATCTTATCAAGTGCTCTCATTCATTCAAACCTACATAAAACTTACATCACGTTTATGTGATATCTTGCTCATTTGCCGTGCTTAATGATTCCGAAATTCAGGATGCACAAAATTAAAAATATTCACCTCCCTCACTGAGTTATTTATGGATTTGGTCAACTTAACACTCAATGCCAGACTCTCAATGCTCTACTGAGTCCCCTTGCTTGCAATTTGCTGTTTGATCTGCTTTTCCTCGGCACTATTTCTGACTTTGATATTAAAAAGGTACTATTCAAATATCCCAATTTACAGAAGTCCAGCAGTCTTCTGGTGATCTGCACTATAGATCTGGTTGAAGTGGAATATTTTATTGCCATTTACATCAACACATTAGCCGTTCCCTGGACGAAAGCATTCCATTTATACCTCTAAAGATTATTTCTTCCAAAACAAAAATGAAACACAAGAGGACACTTATAGTTTGGAAAAAAGACTAGTGGAAGCCAAGTGGCATACATGAGACAATGTTGCTTTTTTGGGGACAGTGAGTCGAGATAAATTGACACCAACTATTTTGGATTAAGTTGACCCTAGTTTTGCAACAGCTTTTAGATTGGTTTAGCTGCAGTTTAACAAAGATCCTATGACTGAAATGTAAACAGAAGCCTCTAAAGGCATGGCAGAACATCTCTAACCCTCTTTCTGCTGAATGTTCTCTCCCACTCTATTGAAACAACAGGAAAACTATAATCAGAGACACTGAAAAATAAAGGAAAATGAAAGACCCCCAGGTCCAACCAATGTGCCAGTGAATTAAGACTACCGACTGGTTTGCAAAATCAAGAGAATTGAGAGAACATCACAATCCACTTGTGTGGTCTGGACAAGTAATACAGAACTTCACGAGTCTATTTTCCCTCACTTGTCAAACTGTTTGGTTATTCATCAGTATGTATTCAGGATAAAATACATTTAAGCTTAACTGCAATAGTTTAGTAATTAACTTTGCATCCTCTGTCACTTTTCCTGTGACAAAACCAGGTATGCCTTCCTTTTGGTTACCAAATTGCAGTGAGCCAGATAAACTGATTTTCATGGTTTAGTTAGATTCGTACACATTGATCAAGGGTTGTCAAATAGTGGAGTTTGATTATAGCTATTTTAATACTATACAACTGTTTTATACTATGCCAGATTACATTAATATACTGCTAATGTTCACAAAGACCATCTTTAAAACTCAATTAAGCTCTGTTCACTTGAATTGTCACCACTCAAGTTACTTACTTGTATATCAAATTTACAACTCCTTAATAAATTTCTGAACTTAAATTTACGGTCAGCATATCTGCAATTTTTAACCCGCTTATAATGAGCTATGCACTCTCAAATTTCATCATTTGCAGGGGTTCTCAGGAACAGAATCCTCACAGATTTGGAGTGACTATTTCCCATGGATCACCCAAATGTTCTTCCTTTGCAAAACAAACTTGCTCAGGAAAAATTTACATAAGATGTTCAAAAATATTACATGAGGATACGTAAATTGCAAATAATGTACTGAACCCATCAGTGAACGAGCCCACAGTAGATCGAGACCAGTCAATGGTTTAGCACAGTAATTTTATATAGCATGGACTACACCGAGAGGATCACCAAACAGATCCAAACAAATCCATAAGCCATGCATTTCAGCTTTCAGGCAGAGTTAACGATTCTTGGGCCTCATTTAAAAAAGTTGAAAGATTGCAAATAATTCAAATGTATATTTTGCAATGGTGCAGGAACAAAACTGAAATGAAATTTCCCAAATTACTACTCGGGCTTGTTACGGGTTATAAAACTGGCCTCACCTGCGCCTTTCTATCTCACGAATCTCCCGCTCTCGCTGCCTTTGCCGTTCACGTTCCCGTTGTTCTTTGATCTTATCGAAGGAGAGCATGTCTTTCTTATCCTTTTCTTTGCTATCCGATTTGCTGTCCTGACTTTTCGCAGTCTAATTTTAACAAAGAAAATCTAAATTTTAATGCTACATTGCTCAAACTGCAGAACACAATTTGGGTCTGTTTCACTATAGTAAGAATAACCCAAGATATAGCCACTTCTTAAACAGACTCAAACTGTCACATAGCATTCCCTCCAGGACAGAGTGGAAAGGATGTGACTGCAGCACCAAAACATTAAAAATACATTATTTCTCATCTCAGTAAATACCAGCACTACAGAGTTAACTTTAACAATCAAAAAAGACGACCTGACTTCATGATTTGAAGCTATAGGAGGAGAAACAAAAGAGAGTCGCGGAGTTAAGTATGTTAAAAGTGCCAAAATAGTGAGAAACCTGGGCCCGGAATTTGATTTTATAAATCAGGAAGAATATTTAGATCATATAGGTCAATGCCCTGGATGCACTGAAAGATAGTTAGAATTTCAATAACTGTCCAAACTCAATCCTTGCATAACTTTTCTCCTGATCGCAAAAGCCAAGTGAGATTAATGAGTTCTGTTATCAGGTGTACTGACAGTGGAATGAGAATCCTTGACTAAAACAGGTGAGTTAGACTCAATCAATTGACAGGTATAAAAAAACAGAATGAGATACAGTACGATTATAGAAGCCCTATAGGGTGGAGGATAGTAGTGATTCTGCAAGAACACCAAATGGCTGCATCTATCCTAACACAGCAGGAAAAAAACGAATTTCTTACTAAAACAGTTAGATAAGGTAGCATTACAGATCTGCCAATGAAATGGATTTCAATCTGCATATGAGTACATTACAGAGTGCAGATACAGGGCGTAATACTGGTTTTATGATTGATTGTAATATGCTGCGCCCAGTGAAACTGACATACAAGAATGAGGCCAGACAATAGTTTCAACAACTATTTTGCATAGAAATTACTATAAAGAGATTACACTCTAGTTCATTACAAATTCTCTGCCATGCATTTACAACAACTCCAAATGGAACAGAGTAGATTACATAATATTTATTAACGCACACAACCTTCGCCTCGGCTCAGACCACAATTATAAACCGCTTGAACGTTACTGAATTTATTCATGTATATACACACTGTAGTTTATGGAAACAACTTTATAGAAGTCTAAAGCTCAGTGCAATTTTATATTCCGAAGAATTACTGATCGGGACAGATCATTAGCAATCGGTTAACTACTGATAATTTTAGAATAATGAAAAGTTAATAATCCGAGAACATAAGGAAATGACAATTCCACACCTGACACTAAGAATGCTGCTTGGCAATCTCAGAGGTCACAAGGTAGTTGTCATTCAGTTAGCAAAACTGTATCTAGTGTATAAAATATTTGATTTAAATACATTGCAGGGCAGAACAGGGTTTTGTGCTGCATCTCAATTACTTGCCAGTATCAAACACGGTCAAATTACAAATGTCTCACCATAAATACAGAATTCCTTTAAAATTCTTTCATAAGATATTTTTCATTGTCTGGAATCATTTGGAAAGACACAAATTCATCTTGACTGAGCTGACAGATTGTCTTGACTGAGTGGAAGAATTTGGAGTACTTACCACTTCATCTTTGGATTTTGTTTTCACACTGATGACTGGCTCTCCCTTAGATTTATCCATAACTACTATTCTCTCTGAACCTCGACTTCCTGAAAAGGTAAAGATAACGAATCATATTTTAAGAAATAATAGCAACAGGTAATCCCACAATAGTATGTAAAATAAAAAGGTGAAAAGCCAACCTTAGACTGTTTTTTAAAAGCTAGAGTTCAAACTCATTTGCCTGAACTGATGCAACAAAATGTGTGCCTGTGGGATTAGCACAATGCTAGAAGCTTACAGGAACCCAACATTGTCATTTGTTTCATCAAAACATTGTATCCTTTTCTAATAGGTACGAAACACCTTACCTGATCTGCTTCCACCAGTGTGTGAGGATCCAGCCTTCCTTTCACACTTTGAATCTTTTTTGTCATCTCTCTTTTCGTCCTTTGAATCTTTCTTCCTATCATCTAATTTCTTAGAATCCTCTCTTTTATCATCTTTTTTCCCACTGATAGACCTAAAGCACAAATTACATTTGACATTGCATATTAAAGAGGTATCTATGTGGGATTAAATAGAAGACTGAACAAGGGTATTGTGTCAAAAGCAAATACATTTTAGAGAATCATTAAGTCATTGTTTGCTGATGCTTGTCAGCTTACTTCTGTGTATACCAAGATGTTAAATGATCAGACTTGAGAATTGGGACTTTCTCCAATCAACTCCACACCCAGCATTAAACCATCAGGTCAGTCATTCAGCCTCACTTTATGTCATGTTGTTATGATTATTCATGTTTCATGGAGCTATTAGTGCTGCTCAATAACCAGTTGTTTTTGTTTTGCAAATTCTAGGGATACCTTCATAATTAAATCAAGTCTGATTATAGAAACATAGAAAATAGACAGAATAGGCCATTTGCCCCTTCGAGCCTTCACCACCAATCAATACGACCATGGCTGATCATGCAATCTCAATCTCCCAGCCCACCCTCTCCCCATACTCCTTGATGCCTGTAGCTACAACAGCCACATCCAACTCCACTTTAAATATACCCAATGAACTGGCCCCAACAGCTTCCTGTGGGAGAGAATTCCACAGGTTCACAATGGAGTAAAGAAATTCTTCCTCATCACAGTTCTGAATGGCTTACTCCTTATTCTTAGAACGTGACCCATTGTTCTGGATTTCCTCAACAGTGGGAACATTATTCCCGCATCTAGCCTGTCCAGTCCCATCAGGATTTTATACGTTTCAGTGATATTCCCTACTCATTCTTCTAAATTCCAGGAAATATATGCCCAGTCGATACAGTCTTTCTTCAGACGCCAGTTCTGTTGCTGCAGGAATCAGTCTAGTTAAGCTTTGCTGAACTCCGTCAATAGGAAGAATGCCCTTCCTCAGACGAGGAGACCAAAAAACTTCACTTAATACTCAAGTTGTGGCCTCACCAAAGCAGTGTATAACTGCAAGACATCCTTAGTTCAATACTCAAAATCCTCTCGTTCTGAAGGATAGCATGCTATTAGATTAGATTACTTAGTGTGGAAACAGCCCTTCGGCCCAACAAGTCTACACCGACCCTTCGAAGAGCAAACCACTCAGACCCATTCCCCTACATTTACCCCTTCACCTAACACTAGGGGCAATTTAGCATGGCTAATTTACCTAACCTGCACATTTTTGGACTGTGGGAGGAAACCGGAGCACCCGGGGGAAACCCACACAGACATGGGGAGAATGTGCAAACTCCACACAGACAGTTGCCTGAGGCGGGAATTGAACCCGGGTCTCTGACGCTGTGAGGCGGCAGTGCTAACCACTGTGCCACCGTGCTGCCCACCGTGAGCTTTCCTCACTGTCTGTGGAACCTACATGCCAAACTTCAGCACTGTTCCACCATGCACCCAGATCTCGTTGCGCCTCACTTTTTTCTAAACTGCCACCAGATCTGCCTTCCTGTTTTTGTGACCAAAGTGGATAGCCTCATATTTATCCACATTATATTAAATTTGCTAAGTATCTGTCCACGTCACCCTGCAGCCTCCTCTCAGCGCACACTGCCACCCAGTTTAGTGTAATCTGCAAAATTAGAGATATGGCATTCAATTCCTTTGTCCAAAACAGCTGAGGTCCCAGCACTGAGCCCTACAGCAACCCAAATGTCACCGCCTGCTACTCTGAAAAGAACCTATTTATTCCAACTTTCTGCTTCCTGTCTGCCAACCATTTCTCTATCCATGATCTCTGATACAAACAGCTTTAATTTTCCTGACTAATTTTAAGTGGAACCTTGTCAAATTCCTTTTCAAAAGTTCAAATACTTAACATCTACTGATTCACCATTGTCTACTCTACTGATTTGTCAAGCATAATTTTTCTTTAGTGAATCTATGCTGACTAGGACTGATTCTGTCACTACTTTCCAAATGCTCAGTGATTACATCTAACTACTGACTCCAGCATTTTCCCCTGTATCAACGTCAGGTTAACTGACCTATAACACCCCATTTTCTCTCTCCCTCTTTTTTAAAGAATGGTGTTACATTAGCTAATGCATCAGTTATTTCTAGGACCACTTTCTTAAGTACTCTGGGATGCAGAGCTTTGGAGCATTATCATGTACATTTCTTTCCAGCCTTTAATGCATGGAATAAAAATTATTAACTAATTGAGGCAACAATCGCTCAGAACATCCTTGGTTGTGGGTTTAAGGCCCTTAAAAACCTGAAAATGATAGACAAGATGGTACTTCAATGTAATTAGGAGGGAGAACTCCATTATGAAGCTAACTTTCTGATGAGACACTGAACCAAAATTACATCTACCTGCTCAGCTGAGTGTAAGGTTTCCAAGTATGACTCAAGAAATTTACTAATGTCCTAACTTAAGGTTTTATTTAAGTGCTCAGCAATAAACTTTAGTTATATAATTTACTACTTTTAAAGAACATAACAGACCACTTATACAACCACACTTTAAAGAAGCTCACAGAACATGAAGTCCTCTTGCTCAGCTTAAACTTGTTTACCTTTTAAAGAGTTTGCCATCAAAACAACTAAGAAAGGCAAATGCAGATGGCGCATAACTTTCAGAACAGAATTCAAGATGCCAACTAAAACTCCATTTTCCAAATCCACGTGGTGGAAAAAACATTTAAATAATTAAAGCATTTCATAGAAATCTGCTAATTTGGGTTTTATTCCCAAATTTAAAGGTTATGAACAGTTATAAGTTTCAGCAAAGTTTTCAAACTGATTGAAGTGTAGTTTTCAAAAGGATCGAATGATACAAAATCAAGTGGCCTGGGTTAGTCATTGCACCTGCTGCTCTGTCCTAATTTCGGACAGCTCTTCTTGGGATCTACTGGATTCTTCAAACTCATTTGAGGCGATGCGTTGACATGTGGTATATTTGGAATCAGTGAACTATTTAATGAAAAACCTCAATAAGGCACAACAGTAACTAAATTGGCATAAGATAACAAGCTTTTGCAACAAGTTATTTTGCAAAATAATGAACTTCTACACATACAAAGTCATCACCCTAAACTGGTGAGGTTACAACTAATGCATTTCCATTGCATATGCACAAAGCCAGAAGATTTTCATCGGCAGTTTCTATCATTTTTGCTCCCATCTCAGATGTTGGCAGTATTCATGAAATAGCATCCACTAAATTTCTTGCTTATATACTCGCTCCTGAATTTACGCAGCCTTATGCTAATTTGCAAGAGAGTCATCACCGTAATAATTTCAATGCTTCCTGGTTCTGATTAGGTAAATATTCCTTTGTTGACAAATTTTAAATTTCACTTTCATTTGAAACATTCTGGTCACAATCAATCCATCTTGGAGCCCCCTCCTTCCTGCTGCAACCCTCCATATCCTATTGGAATCTCCACTCTTCTTGCACCCCAACTGCAGAGTCCTTCCTCTCTCCATCCAATGTGCCTCAATAGAGCCTCCTACTCGACTCATCACCCAGATTGAAGTCTCCTTCTCGGAACCTTGATCTGCTGCACTCCCTCTCCTCTCCATTTCACCCACAAAAATAACACCTGCTCAGTCAGTGGGAGATGCTTTCATTAAAGTGGTGGTGGGGGAGGGCACCTGCCTCAAAACCCACGCTGGAATTAAGGAAGGCTCACTGCTTCCAGTTATCTATTTATTTTTAACTCACTCATAAGACATGGGTATCACTGGTTGGTCAGCATTTATTGCCCATCTCCAATTGTCCTTGAGGTGGTTGTGGTGAGTTGTTGTCTTGAATTGCTGCAGTCCATGTATTGTGTGTGAACCCATAATGGCCTTGGGGGGAGCTGTTCCAGGACTTCAGCTCAACGACAGTGAAATCAGACAGACAGTGGCATGGAGGAGAACTTACAGGTGATGTTCCTGCATATCTTCTGTCCTTGTCCTTCCAGGTGGAAGTGGTCGCGGGTTAGAAGGTGCTAAGAATCTTCTGTGAATTTCTGCGGTGCATTTTTGTAGACAGAACACACAGTTGCTACTGAACATCAGTGGAGGGGGAATGGATGTTTGTGGATGCATTGCCAATTAATCAGGCTTTGTCCTGGATGGTGCAGAGTGTTGTTGGAGATGCAACCATTCAGGCAAGTGGGGAGTATTCCAACACATTCCTGACTTGTGCCTTGTAGATGGCAGACAGGGTTAGAGAGTCAGGAGGTGACTTACTTGTCACATATACCTTATCTGTACTTGTTATTGATAGACCTTTGAGAATTTGCTAGTGAATGAAACTGGTTATATACCCGTTCATGGATTTTCTCAGGTATCTTAAAAGGTGTTTTTGAGCAAAAGCACAATTTTTCTATATAATGTTTACGCCAACATTTAGTCTGCATAATATTTAATTTTCAGTTCATGAGGTGGATGTTTTGAGAATGGTATTTAAATGTAATTGATTTTATCTGGCTTTGCCACCCATACCCAGTCTTGGAAAGTGATGGTATGCTATAACGTGTTGCTGCTCTTATCTACAAGAAGGAAAAGTAATAATCATTTCCAGGCTGTGGTTTTGCTTAATTTCAAGAGCAGCAACACATCACAGTAGCACGGTGTCACCTTCCAAGAGAAATCTTTCAAACTTTATTCAAAATAAAATTATTTCGACCATTATTTAGTTTCTAAAAAGTGGCCACATCAACCCCATTATTCACAAGGTACTCAAATGAAGCAAATACCCATTTCTGAATATGGAGATCCCTTGCAGTCAAAGTTAGGCAGTTATTCCAAGGCTTGTAAAAAGTATTCATTGGTACTTTGCCTAGATGGCTGTTCCTGAGCAGGACTTGGCAGCGATTTTCAATCTCCTTACCCTAAAGCAGTGCGCCTATATCTTGAATCACTAGAGACTGGAATAGAAATGATGTAAATATTCTTAAAATGTCAAGCTTAGCATTAAGGTTAGATAACTAACTGATCAAAAGATGAACCCTTAATACAGTGCCTGTATAGATCAGGACACATCGTAATGGCACTGCAGAATGCTGAACAGCTTCAGCAGTCAAAGTTCTATTATTAAATTCAATTCCCTTTTAGGGCATGCAAGCAAATTTTGATAACCAAGTAACAGAATGTTTTGTGCAATTTTGCAACAGCCTATTCAAAAGAACATCATATGGCACTTTTATGGTTTCAGACAGTTTACTGTCAGGGAAAAAAAATGAAATCCTTGTATAGTCAGAGGTTTCTTTCTTTACAGATAGGTTGCTCAACATTCAACAAGATATATTGATAATTTCAGAAAAAGCTACCAAAGCAATTTTTTTTGAGAACATATCAGAAATCTAGGAAACGAAACTTACTTGTCAGTTTTGAACTCTGCAGAATGGCGCCTATCACCACTGAGTTCTCGACTTGAAGCTGACTTTTGATCCTTTTTGGAGTCCTCCTTCTTATCTGGCTTTTTACCTGAAGGCTCATTTTTAGCCTGAAAATATAAAGTTTATAAATTTCACATTTGCTCAAAACAACCACAACCCACCACATGAGCTTCCACGTGTCACATTATAGACTAGTTGATTTCTTGCAACTTTGCTCATCAGTAACAAATTGTAATGGTCTTCCAACTGTGGATAATTGTTTTCATTTTTTTAAAAATTAAGACTTTCACTTGCTCTCTCCCTTTTTGCAATCTTTTACCTCAGCTTTTCACCTTCAACGTCCTACGCGCTGCATGCTGCATAATTTAGTTTCTAGATGTATGTGCACATATATATCCACTCAATAATTCTGATATGTTCATAAAGCTTTCAGTTAATGAATTACTCTGTAGGTGGCAAGTTAGAATAATATCTCATGTATCAATTCTTCAAATGACTGTCAATTGCTACAAGGTGCCTTTGATTCACACTGCATCTAGTTAGCAATGTCTTGGACAACAGCATGTTTAGTCGGTTCTCAAGAGATGGCAACAGAGGAAGAAAATAAAAGCATGACTGAAGCATTACCCTGTTTCATTTTCCAATAATCTGTAAAGACCCTGAGTCAGGGCATACCAGCTAAACCTCTTCTCAAAACACAACACTACATTCAGACACACTGTAAGCCCAAGACAAGGAAGGAACAAAAACCCTGGAACGATGTGCAATGTAGATTTGTCTTGTGATGGGTAACAGAGCTGGTAAACAGCCATAGCTACCAAAACGTGGTAATTCTTTTGAGAATTTTGATGCATTACTTTTTAGCAAATATATTATAATAAATCTTCCAACTCCTCTGGGTCAATCAGCACTGACCTAAAAATTTAAATACACTTTCTTAGCAATTAATGCTTAAAATAAATACAAAAATTAGAGGTACAGACTTTTCAGATCACCAACAGTATCCTAGTATATGAAGCGTGTGAAGGACTTTTACTGCGATTCAAATTAATTTTCAATTACTAGAAGATGTTTAGAAACTTATAACATCATTAGTCAGGGTTTTCGGAAAAAACACATGGATATTTTATCAAATGATCTTCTAGGTCAATTCCAAGTAAATCACTCTTCCTAACGATCGCATTTTCAAACACTATCAAGCGATGAGCTCATTGAACATATCAACTATTCTTTCCCCCAAAGTGCTCAGGTTCAACTGCATGTTCAGCATTTGTTTCTTTCAGACTTGAATCTATCCCATGCTGCTTTGCACTCACCTTTTCCACAGAGATCATTCGTCCATGAAGCTCTGTTCTGTGCAAATTACCAATACATTTTGTCGCCTCCTCACTGGTCGACATGGTCACAAATCCATAGCAACGTGCTCCAGGACTACGAGCATTTGTCACTACCTTTGCACCCACTACCTATACAGAAGAAGCATCACATGCAAGTGAAAAACAACAAAGTTTAATTGCTTTACTGTAAAACTGCATTAAATTCTCAGAAGGCAAATTGCATGTGTGTCAATGAACATCTGGTCGTTATTATTGCCAAAGTCTGCTGTTCAGGCAACAAACCAGTTCACCTGCACTCAAATCTTTATGTATTAAAACATTACTCATTACAAAACAACAATTATTGCCAATATAAATAAAATTATTTCTTGCAAAATCCGATAATATGAAAACCAACCAAAACACCAATCACCCCACAATTAAAAAAAAAATTAGATGAGAAAACTACTCAACTACTAATTCAGCTATTTACGTAATGCAACGTTTAGTTAAAAGTACATCATGGTTGAACATCCATGCTTCCTCAGTGTGTATCGTGACAATGTATCAGGTGGTTTCCAAAATGCATTTGATAAACAAACTTCAACACCTGATCTCTCTCTCCATTCCAGTCCCAACCCAACATAATCCTCTTCTGTGCAAACTGTCCATTCAGATCGCATTTGTAGGCAAGTTTCCAATAATCAATTTCCTTTCAACAATGTGCTAGGGATTTTCAATTTCTGCCTTGGGTGCTGTATCCACATTTTAAAAAAAGTGTATCAACAACACTCAATTTCATAATAGGCACTTTATTATGAGTCACTGTCAAGTTTTACAATTTTCCATTTCAGCATTTAAAATCTGAATGCCCACTGGTAACTGGGACTGTCACTTCATAATTATCTCACTAGGAATTTTACTAGGGAATTGAAAGATATGTGGGGTGAAGGTGGGGGTTGGTGGCAAGGAAGTCTAAGATCAGCTACAAACACAATGACAAAGCAGTTGCAACAGGTTTCATGGTCTATTCCTTTTATTTCTTTTGGTCTATTCCATTTTTTCATTGCTAATAAATAGGCATTCTATTCTGGTTTTAAAAATCCAAATCTCATTGCCCAGCTGTCAGAGACTACATTTCTGTTAGATGACTTTAACAAGTAATCTACCAAAATATTCCATCAAGTATTTATGGCAGGTGACATTCTACTCATCACATTCATGCTGACCTTCCATATACCAATTTAGTCAGTCCTAATACTCATTCTATCCCATATCCCAGGTTTCTTTTAATTCTCACGACCTAAAAAAATCATTCAATCAGCATTAAAGCACTTCAAGCCTTAAAGACATTTCATACGTTATATGTCAGTCAAATCTTCAGCATTTTCAACCATTACCTTGCCATATTTACTGAAGAGGTTCTTCAAGTCAGTTGCTCTGGTTGCAGAGGACAGACCACTCACCCAAAGGTTCTTCCCTGCAGTATCTGTAATACTAGCATTACCAGGTCGGCCTGAATGAGAAGGTAAGCAAAATAAGCAAACACAAAGAAACTCAAAAATTACTTTGTAAGGAAACTGCACTTGAAATTCCATACACAACAACTGTTGCTTTGAGAAAAGAAAATAAAGTGGTTCTTGTGCCCTTGTAAATGCAATGCTATTATAATCTCCATGAAGCATAATGCCTCAGACTGATATCACCAATTCCTAAACTAGCTTCCTTCTTTGGGAGCCAGACAAGGTTACTGTTTACATAGTATAGTAAAATGTTAAGGTATTTAGTAATAGTTAATATAAACAAAACCATTATTTTAGTTTTCAAATTACATTTTTATGATTTTCAATAACGAATGAAGGGCAGAATAATCACTTGCATAACAATCATTCAAAATTCCTGGAAATAGTCCTAATTAACAGTGCCAATTTCTGAGTGTACACAGATTCAATAACAAAAAATGAGGAACAAAATTATATTTATTAAATTGAATAATGACTGAAGTGCAGCACCCTGAACAATAGTCACTGGTGAAAACTCTGAGGCATACCTTTCTCATCCTTTGCAGCTGGTTTAGTATCTTTTCCATCCTTGATAGAACTAAAAGGTACAAAATCAGATTTGTTAAATAAAGAATAAATGAAAATTAAGTATACTTGCCAAAAATACTTTTCCAATTCAAGAAACTGTCCAATACCTACCAACCTATACAGCTATCAGGTATAGATCACAGAATACAACAAAGCAAACATATTAGATGTAAGGGAATCAATGACATTTTAGATCCCAATTGGAAATGGAACTGTATAACAAATGCCTCATTACGTTTTTGGTACTGTTGGTGAAGAGTACACAGAAGCAAAATATTCCAGTTTGTGAACAACCTCTGCAGGTTGGAGAGCAGAAAGTGTAAAAGGAAGTTGCCTCTAACAGTATAGGAAAAGAAAATTAAGATTTTTTTAAACGAAAATAAAGCAAAAAATCAAAATTGTCACCACTGCACAGGCCAAATCACGAGATAGGTTTACTGGAATCTTAGTATGAATGAAAAAAAGAAAGCTTCTGATCTAGAACTGAGAAACAACAAACCTCTTGTTCTGATCACTGCCCTCTATAATCGAGGTTTCTTTCTTAGCTGCTTCATTAGAATCACCTTCATCTTCTGTTTTCATGGTTTCATCTTTGCTTTCCTCAGTTGCTGGCTGTTCTTTCTCTGCACTCTCAATGCCTGCCACTTCTAACTCTTGTTTCTGTTGGTCGCTTTCTGTTTCGCTCAAATTTACTGTCGCGTTCATTTGAGTTTCATTTTTATTGCCACAGGGTGCTTGATCAGAGGGTTTCTCGGAGTCAGTCCCCAGTGGTTTTGATTCTTTCTTGGGCGCATCCAAAAGCAAGTCATTGTCGAGTTCTAGTGTCAGTGCATCTTCTGCTTGTACTGTAACTGAAAGGTTGTCATCTTCTTCTTCTTTCTGGTAGGAGTCTATGTCGATCATTTCTTGTGCAGATAGCTGAGCCTCTTCAGGGAGTTCCTCCTCGATAGGGACTGAACTACAAGCTTCCCCCGAACTCTCGGCTACATTCTCCTTCTCTACGGGATCAATGGGAATAGAATGGCACAAGGTTTAATTACCACTGAAATACAGCAAAACATACACGGAGCTAATGTGTCTGCTGTGTAACTATGCAGGACACTGCCCCTAGCTTTCACTAGTATCACAGAGAGATTGGAAAACTGAGGGAGCACACAACTACCTACAGAAATTAAATTCATTGTAATTTCTTCACTAATTTACCAATAGTTATTTCATTAACCTCACAAATCAGGAGTCTTCAATGCTGCAAACCGATAACTTTGGAAGAAAGCAGAAGCAGTTCAAGTGAGACCATGACAAGTCCATGTATTTCCAAGTAAACAGCTGAAGTCAGAAATTCCTTTGCAGTTCAAGATGATCAGAAACAATTTCCAAACTGCATCCACGAGTGTTCAATAAATGTTTCCTTTTGAGAGTCCTAAGTCTTCTGATTAACTTCATTTCTTCCAAGTAAAGCAAGAGTCCAACAAAACATATATGAGTAGATTGTTCGCGATTTTTTAAATATTCCTGAGGAGATTGGTCTTCTATTTGCTTTAATCTGCAGCATTTCTTGAGTTCACACGACTTTGTATATTTTTATTCAAATATCATAAACTGGTCAGTTTCTTTTACTTTGATAATACTTCAGTTTAGGGTCTAACACTTCCCTAAGAATTGGCACTTCCATCTCATTGCCCATTATGTAGAATTTAGACGTATGAAAAAATACTCTTGTGTACTCATACATGCCACCAGATCAAGTTTTAAGACCCAATTAGATTGCAAAAGGGGTAACAGCATTAATATATGCTGGCCGTAATACATATACACATATACAAATGATGCCTAAAATAGCACAACTGAGTCACTGCATTTCCTTGTTCCCTCAAAAGAACACGTAGGCCAAAATCACCAAAGCGAAGAATACCTGCACATCTATTATTGCCCGAGAATGACAGATAAACTTCACCAAAATAAATAACTGTCCCAGTGGACGACGCAGAAGTTGTTACGTCTCTCTTGTACGTTTCGGTTCAGTGAAAATGTACAAATAGCAGCTGAAGTTACGTTTGAATCAGGTGCTGAGTTTCGTATTTTTCCCCGTATTTATATTTGCCATGGAATGCTTTAATAGCTGTTAAAGCACCCTAAAAGCGATTTTCAAGTCATTATAATCATACTAAATGCAAACATATGTTCAGCTAATCAATTAAAACTTCAACAGAAATGAGACCTTAAACAGATTATTATTGGTTCTTCCCATTAAGGAAAGCTGGCAGACTAATCAATTGTGTTGGGTCAGTTGTGCAATTTAAAGCCTTGTAATAATTGAATTAATGTATGAGATCTGGGACATGCCTAAGTTTTCCAATCTCCCTGTACTATCTGCTCTGAACCACTGCTATTATACACCAGAATACTTGCACGTGATCATGTTTTTTTCTAAACTGAGAAAAATTTAAGTTGCACTGGGGGACATGGATGAAGAGAGGGTTTCTTTAATACCTGTTTCTTCAAGTAAATCTTCAGTATCCTGAAAATAAATGAAATTAGAAATTCCGTTAATGCTACTATAACCAACATGAAGCTTACATATAATTAAGGTCCACTGGCATTTAATATCTCCAAAATTCAAGTTGCAATTCACATTTTCTTTGAATGACCCAAGCGCAACATGATTAAACTAGGTATTAGAACATGAAAGACACTTTAACGTATAACACTGAAGTTTTAACTGAACAGAAACTGCCTTTCAATGAACTAAATGTTAATGTCCGATGCTATTTGGCATTTCTGACATTGAACAGGAAGACAAAAATTGGAAAATGAAGCAGCCACAGCCGAAGAGTTCCTAGTTATACCACAGGTGAAGGGTGCAAAAATATATTAACTATTGTAAGAAGTTCAAATTGGGGCAGTGCAAAGACAAATCTACAGCAACATTCTGGTAACTACCAACATTGCTGACTACAAATTAAGTGTGCCATACCAAATAATAAACTACTGAGGATGTTGGAAATCTGAAATGAAAAACAAAGTGGAGAAACTCAGCAGGTCTTACTGCACCTCTGGAGAGAAAAACCAGAGTTAAGAGTTCAGAACACTGAAGAATCACACTGAACTAAAAACATCAACTCTGTTTCTATCTGCATGGATGCTACCAGATCTGGGTTTCTCCAGCTCTTTGGTTTTAAGTGCACCATATCAGTTCAGTTGAGGTTTTCAAAGTCAAAACTGTGTCCTAAACCTAAACAAGTTGCAACTGTATTACTAAAACTATCAAACATATACTGTAAAACAAACATTCTCAAGATTACGTTTTGTACAAATAGAACACATTTTCCATTGAATTTCTATCTTTACATTCACCAAAATAAACACCATCATTCAATTTCCTGCCATGTCTTCACTTCTCCACTTACAAGGTCACTACTGTTGTCTTGGCCCCAAACATGTGATGCCCTCCAAAAGGGCATTATCTGAAGGCAGTGGGCAAACTTAATAAATGCACTGATATCTTTACTCCCCTGAAACAAAACCAACCCCAACAGGCTGAAACCAATTAACCACAGCCTCCTCCAACTAAGTAAATGTGAAAGCAGTTTGTAAGATCCTGTCCCACTAGAGGAGTGAGGGATGGATATGCTGTGATAGGGAGTTGTAAGATACTAATTCCACGATTAACGTTTTGCAGATGTCTACTAATTCAAGAACGTCCATTTGATAAACATTTCACTTTCTTGCACTTTGCTGTGCACAACATTTACACAACTAGCTACACTTGTTACTGACTCTTGCTGTTTACCTCATAATACTGCCTAATTTGCAACCAAAATGTAACTATAAATAAAATCCTGAAGAGCTCACAACCCACAAAAACAGGGCCTTACTTTAAGAATGCAACAAGATTTTTTAAATACAAGGCCAATGTCCAAAAGCAGTGAAGAACAGACTTGATTACATCTACACCAAATTACAACCAGCAAAGCAATATAAAATTAACACAAACCAAATTTGTAGTCATAGTTTCTTAAAATAAATGATCAGTAGTAACACCATAACCAATCTACCCAGTTAACACAATGCAGCTATTTCAAGATGACATATATTTCAACAAACTGTTTTAGAAGCATTTCAAAATTAACCACAAAATGGCATCCTACTTCTTTAATCGACAGAGACTCCTCTTCTGC
This sequence comes from Chiloscyllium plagiosum, assembly GCF_004010195.1. NCBI lineage: Eukaryota > Metazoa > Chordata > Chondrichthyes > Orectolobiformes > Hemiscylliidae > Chiloscyllium > Chiloscyllium plagiosum. Next base: position 2,433,681 of record NC_057740.1, read on the forward strand.
ACTGCAAGGCATCTCAGAGTCCATCATCTCCTTTGGTTCATCCACAATCTGAAATATGACAGGAAATATCCTTCAGGCAAAAAAGTTCAAACTGATTCAATGTGTAAACATGCCACTGAATGTGTGCAACAAAAATGCTACTGTAAACAAGATGGTTTCTCAAATCCAACAGCATAGTGACCATGCAACTCAAGAATATGAAGTACTCAGGTCCCTCCCCCAAAATACAATTCTCAATTGTTTATGTTGCTTGTAGTTTATAATTAAGGTGACTTGCTGACAGTAGTCAGCTTGTTATTAGAAATGTCAATAAACTGTCTCAGAACTGTTGAGATTCCATCAATGCAAGTTTCCAATTTCAATGCTCAATTTAAGAGCAAGAAAAGAATAAACCTGCTCAGACATGTTATGACACACCTCAAGGACAAGTGGGACATGAAACTTCAGGACAATCCACTAAGGCGAAGAGGGCCATCACTGCTTACTTGGAAAACAAATTTAACACCCAATACTGGCACTTTAAATGAATAGTTAATTTCCAGTTTAGGCAGGAGTTAATGAGTAGTAATTTTTACTGTTTTTAATCCAATCTCACAACAGCATAACTTTCCCAACACAACACTGACATTGTAGCACGTTTCGTGATGTGGAGGTGCCGGTGTCAGACTGAGGTGGACAAAGTTTTTTTTTAAAAAAATCACACAACACCAGGTTATAGTCCAGCAGGTTTATCTGGAAGCACTAGCTTTCAGAGCGCCGCTCCTTCATCAGGATGGAGTTGGATTACAACCTGGTGTTGTGATTTTTTAACATTGCACATTTCCTACACCACCCGCTTTGGCTGAGATTGCTAATGTGTGAGCTATGAATGTTATGTTCAACAAAATCTAAATTGAGATAAAAACCAGAAGCACACAGATTTAGGCAACTCAATACTTAATAAGAAGCCTTTCACTTCTATTAACCCTCACTTTCAAATATTGACAAGCTCTCATTAAAAGGTACAACAGACTCTGTCTGTAGCAAACACTAAACGTGCCAACTTCATTCCTACTTTGAATCCTAAATGATGGATTTTAGAAATTCTCATTAAATTGATGATTGTTCAATGACAATTTCCACCTCCCCCAACAACCAGAAGAATAGTGTTTCCTTATTCACTGATAATTGTAACTGAACATTAAAATCTTAAAAATGTTCTATCAATCTTCAGAACACTCCAGTGGAAACAGTTCTGCATCTAAAGTTGCTCTATTCAACTTCAGGTTTAACCCCATATTAGGCAACATCCTGGTCAACCTATGCAACACAGCACTACTGATTAAAGATCCCCTTTCTTAGTGGGTACCCAAAATTTTGGCCTCACCAATATTTTGCATCATTGTTTAAAGATCTCAAACACCTTTCACTTTTTTTATGGTCTATATGCACCATTAGGAAATTGTTAATTTCAAGGGTAGCTTCTGCAGCCAAAGAGGAAATACTTCAATTCCAGAGGTGGGGTGGTATCAGAACCCAGATCTCCAAAGAAAGTGTTCTAATCTACTGCACTATCCAGTGTCTTCCATAATAAGTTAAATTTCAACTTCAGCTTTGCTCTCTTTTCAGATTATATCCAACCACAAGTAAATGCAAATACACATCCACGAGAAGTGAGTTAATTTAAATTCTTCATACTTCAGCTGGTAGATCCGTGCTTAGAATCAGAGGTGACTCCAGTGGTTCTTCTGCACCCATCTCCAAAGGCAGCTGCATAGTGATATCTACAGGTAGTCCTACGTGTTCAATATTTTCGGTTAAAGATGCTGTGATTTGTTCAATCTCATTTTCATCAGCGCACCCTGCCATTGCACCTTCGATGTCAGTCTCAGGCCCAAAATTAACATCTAATGCTGAAATGTCCTGTAACTGGTCAACACTGGCTTCAATATCCTCCTGTAATGAAATATGCACATTACTTTAGGGTATGGCTATCAACAGGCCAGGAATCACACTGTATGTAACTCAAACAGTTAGATAATACAGTGCCAAGCTACCATTCTGAAGATTGATCAACACCCCAAAAAGATTTAAAACTCATGACATTGACTTTCAGGACTGGAAGCTGGTCAATTTCCTAACTAAGGCTTCATACAGTAGGGTAGTGACATGTCTAACAAGACAACCCACTGAAATGGACGTTGTCATGTTCACAGTGCTGTATTACTGTATGAAGATAAGGTGGACTAACACACTAACCAGATTAGTTAAGTCCTAACCAGTGCCCTTGAATGTTTGTTAACTAAATTAGCTTAATAATTTGTATTTAGCTATAACAAAGGTTTGCTTAGTCCACATTCAGAATGGAAGTGCAGCAGAAGTATACAAAACCTGAATTTGCAGTTCAGATCAGAGGCAGAGGCAGTCATTACATTTTCATATAGTTAGATGATACAATATATGGATGACCCATAATGAGACATCCAGGTACTCAAGAAAATACCTAAACTTGTAACAGATTTTACAATAAAGAATTAGCTTGACAACTGTTACAAATTTAATAGCACCAATCTAGGTTACTTAGACTTTATAAAACAAGCTGCTATCATTTATGCAGTATATTCAAGGCAGTAGCTTATCAACACTGGGGCACTTCAGTGATCTGTTTAGTTAGTAAGTATTTTTATATCTGTGAAATGAATTAGTCTAACCAAATCAGGGAAGTATGGCAGACTTGTCAAATGCATATATGGTTTCAAAGATTTTATTTGTGGGATATGGATATCACCAGCTATGTTGATATTTAACACCCAACCCTAACTGCCCGAGATAAGGTGGAAGGGCATTCTTGAACCATTTAAGTCCTCTACGTATAGGTCCACCCACAGTGCTATTAGAAAGGGAGCTCCAGTATTTTGACAGCGACAATGAAAAAATGGCAATACGTTTTCAAGCCAGGACTTGGGGAGAAACTCGCAACTGAAGGTGCTCCAATGTATCTATTCCCCTTGTTCTGTAGGTGGGGAAGGTCATGGGTTCATTAGATCCAAACGGTTTGCTGACATTGCTGCATCTTGTCGATCATATACCACTGATAGTGGCAACTGTGTAAACAGAGTGAATGGGTTGTTTTGATCAGGGCACTGTCAAACTTCTTGACCATTGTTGCAGTTGCACCTTTCCAACAAGGGGGGAGCAATGTTTAAGTTCAAGCTGAATGTTGCTCACATCTCACCGCATATGAACAAAGACTGCTTGAATATCTGAACAGCACTGAACGATGGATGGAAGATCATTGGTAAAGCAGCTGAAGATGATTGGGCCTTAGACACTAACATGAGGAGCTCCTGCAGTGATGACTTGGGACTGAGATGATTAACCTCTAACAACCACCTTCCTGTCCTGGGCATGACTCCAACCACTGAAGAATTATCTCCAATTTTCCCAGAGATTCTTGATGGCATACTTGGTCAAATGCTGCCTTGATGACAAAGGAATTACTCATACTTGTGGAGTTAAGCTCTTTCGCTCATGCTGAGATGAAGGCTGTGAAGAGTTCAGCAGTTGAGTGTTCCGGGTGGAAACCAAGCTGAGCATCAGCGAGGAGTTTTGTCCCTTGCCAGTATCACCTGATAACACAGTTGATTACTCCTTTCATGAATTTGTTGATGATTGAAAGTAGAGTGATACTAAACTGCACGAAATCCCAGATAAACAAGAATACCAGACATGTCAGACCTCTTAAGTCTGACATGATTTATTGTGTGCCATGGTTTGGATTAGTACCAATGACATAAGTATGAAGCAGTTTGAGGTTTTGCAAATAAATTTAAAGGATCTTGGAAAGAGATTAGAAAGCAGAAACTCGACACGTAGATGAATCTGTGGTCAGAGTGATGGTTTAAGCAGGAGGAGTTCAAATTTGGAGGGTATTAAACTGGTTCAGGGAAAGATAGATCTTTGCTCACATGCAGGTTTGCCAGTGCTGTTAGAATGTGCTTCACAGAGCTAGCCAGATAACAAGCTGAACATAAAGCTGGAAATGGGCAGGTGGAAATTAGCAAGTGGAAGTTAACAGAAACAAAACAAATGCTTGATTGTGCAGAATGATTTGTACCTCACGCAAGGGTGATAGTAAGGCAACCAAGGATACAAATTCCTTAGAAATACAACTTTTCTTTAGATACTTAGGCTTCCAGGTGAGATAAAGGGAGATTGCTAAAAAGTAGATAGGGCTCCAAAAAAAAGATCAAAGTTGTAGGAAAATTTCTGAGAAATGCAAAAACAAGTTTGCATTACAATAACAACTGAAATACAGTCAGCACAGAAGGCACAAAGCTCCCTCCTTTCAATTTCAAAGGAGGGTGCCTGTAAACAGGAAAGTGGCTTGAAGTGTGTATACTTCAATGCAAGAAGTATACAAAATAAGGTAGGTGAACTCGCAGCGTGGGTTGGTACCTGGGACTTCGATGTTGTGGCTATTACGGAGACATGGGTAGAACAGGGACAGGATTGGCTGTTGCAGGTCCCAGGGTTTAAATGTTTTAGTAGGGTCAGAGGTGGTGGTAAAAGAGGGGGAGGTGTGGCATTGCTTGTCAAAGATAGTATTACAGCGGTGGAAAGGACGATGGATGAGGACTTGCCATCTGAGGTAGTTTGGGCTGAGGTTAGGAATAGGAAAGGTGAGCTCACCCTGTTAGGAGTTTTTTTACAGGCCTCCTAATAGTCCTAGAAACGTAGAAGAAACGATTGCGAGGATGATTCA